>NC_066583.1:108121844-108381828 GCF_024323335.1 Lathyrus oleraceus
TCCATGCATTCATGCATCTATATGCATCCATATCATCAACAATAAAAGTTTTCAAGGAACTTAAGAGGTCTATTTGTAAATTTTCAGACATGGATAAGCAAAGAAGGAATACAAAGAAGTACAGTTTCAGACAACCCGACTTGAAAGAGTTAAGGAGTTTGACATCTTATGTATTAGAGCCCTTGGAGTTCAAAGCTCGCCATGGGAAGCTCATGTATATTCTTTCTACGAAAGTGGATGAAGATCTGATGAGTGTGTTGGTGCAGTTCTACGATCCTCTGTATCGGTGCTTCACTTTTCCGGATTTCCAGCTTTTGCCTACAGTTGAGGAGTATGCCTATCATGTGGGTATACCTATTCTCGGTCAGTTTCCATTCAGTGGTTTGCAGAAGATTCCGTCTTCTCAAGAGATTGCTGATATGCTTCATATGGATGTATCTGACATTGTTGCAGTATGACTACCAAAGGTAGAACTCAAGGTCTCCCGTCTGATTTTATGATTGCCAAAGCTACTTTGTTTGGAAAGGCCATGAGTAAGGAAGCTTTTGAAGCCTTGTTTGTACTCCTCATCTATGGGCTAGTCTTATTTCCCAACATCGACAACTTCGTGGATGTGAACGCTATTAGGATTTTCTCTTCCCTTAATCCCGTTCCGACTCTGTTGGGTGACACTTATTTCTCTTTGTATATGAGGAATGCAAAAGGTGGTGGTTCCATTGTGTGATGTCTGCCTCTGCTGTACAAGTGGTTTATTTCACACTTACCTCAGACGTTTGCCTTCAAGGAGAACGAGGGATGTCTACGGTGGTCCACGAGACTTATGTCTCTCACTAATGATGATATCTCTTGGTACAATCGTGTTTATGATGGTGTTCAGATTATTGACTCTTGTGGTGAGTTCTCCAATGTACCTCTTCTTGGTACATGTGGTGGAATTAACTACAATCCTGCTTTGGCTCGTTGCCAGCTTGGGTTCCCCTTAAAGGATAAACCTAATAACATTCTGTTGGAAGGCTTGTTCTTTCAAGAGGGTAAGGAGCATGTGTCCTTTTATGATCTGCATTCTCCATGCCAACCTTTTTAACCTTGTTCTTGGCATATTTGCTTTGAGATAGAAAAATACACTCTTCTATCTGCTTGACTTGTAGCCCAAGTCCAACAAGGTTCATCTCATCCTTAGACTGTATTTGTCTAACAACATGTTCTATCATTTGATCTGACCTCCCACCAAACCCAATATTATCCACATCTATTTGAGCCACCATAAGCTTTTCTCTTTCATTTTTCACAGATAGGATCTTGTCAATACCTCCCCTCTTGTAACCATTGTTAGTGAGGAACATTATGAGTCTCTCATACCCAGCCCTAGGAGCTTGCTTCAACCCATAAAGGGCTTTCTTCAATCTGTACACATGCCTTTTAGGTTGTTCCACATATACTTCCTCTTTCAAGTATCCATTTGAGATCACTTCCCTTGATCTAGTTGTGACCCTTTTACTTGGATCTCTTCGAATGAGATCTTTGGGATGATCCTTCTGAACTTTGATGGAGGGTCCCTTGTTGACTTTGTCAAGTTCAGCTTGAGGAGGTTCATTTACCTTGTCTGAGAAATCAGTTGGGGGATCAGTCAGAGATGTCTTAACATCGTCTGAGACATCAGTCTGTTGGTCATCAACAACACCATTAATAGATTCCATCATTATTTTGATTCTGGAATTAAGGACTCTATATGCTCTGTTGTAGCCCAGAAATAATCTTTTGGGATCCATCTTCCTTCTTTGTTCACTTCTAATTTTGATAACTTGACTTTCCTTTTCTCCTTGAAGTTTTAGACAAAAATCTTTGAAGACTTCAAACACATCAGATTTGTTTCTTATAAAGTTGATCCAGGTGTATCTGGAGAAGTCATCCACCACTACATATGCAAACTTCTTCCCACCAAGGCTTTCCACCTGCATGGGTCCCATCAACTCCATATGGAGGAGTTCCAAACCTTTGGAAGTGGTTTCATGTCTGAGTTTCTGGTGTGATATCCTTGTCTGACATTTCCCACAGACTTTTCTTTCATCAATCTTCAAGTTGGGAGTTCTTCTAGCAGATATAATCATCTCTTTAAGATGCAGATGGCTCAAACATTTATGCCATGTCTTCACTTCTTCTTCTTCTTTGACTAAGGTACACTTAGAGGAATAACCAATTTGAGAGCTCCATATGTAGCAGTTGTCTTTGGTCCTGAATCCTTTCATGATCACTTCACTTTCTTTGTTAGAAATCAGACATTCAGTTTTGGTGAAGTTAACATTCAGACCTTGATCACATAGTTGGTTGATGCTTATTAGATTTGCAGTCAAGCCCTTAACCAGTAGTACCTTGTCAAGTTTAGGCACTCCAGGACAATCAAGCTTGCCTACCCCCTTGATTTCACCTTTTGCTCCATCACCAAAGGTTACATAGCTTATGGCATGAGGATGAAGTCCAGTTATCAGGTCTTTGTTTCCAGTCATGTGTTTGGAACATCCACTATCAAAATACCACTCTTTTTTGGCTGAGATTCTGAGGGGAATGTGAGTTATTATACTTGTAACATTAGTCTTAGGAACCCATTGCTTCTTGTTGAGAGGCCTGTGCTGTTTGGGTCTGGGTTGATAGTGAGTCTGATTATGAACAGGGCTAGGATAACCATACAACTTATAGCAGAAGGGCTTCAGGTGACCAAATTTCCCACAGTAATGGCAACTCCATCTTTGGTGTTTCCCTTTCTGCTGTCTTCTCTTCTGATGTTGTGACATATGAGGTGACATCACATGTTTGCTTTTACTATGGCTGCATTTAGGTTTGGCTTGAGGTTTGCAACCAGTGTAACTGCACTCAGGCTTAGATTCATTATACCCAATGCCAGATTTGTCTCCTGTTATTTTTCCAGTTTGGAGAATCTTGTCTAGGGAGTCAGATCCATTGTTTAACATTCTTACATACTTGGTCGTCTCTTCTAGTTTAGAATTCAAGAACATAGCTTCAATTTTTAACTTGGAGATGGTTTCCACATGGTCTGCCTTCTCATTCTCCAACTGTACTATCTTCTGGTTTTCAACTTATTGACTTTCATCTAGCTTGGCATTCAGAACAACTGCTTCTGTTTTTAATTTGGAGATGGTTTCCAAGTGTTCTAGCTTTTCATTCTCAAGTTGAGTTATTTCCTTCTTCTGGCTTTCAACCTGTTTACACAACTCTACACTTTTGTGACACAACTTTCTGTAGGTAGTGGCCAACTCTTCAAAGGTTACTTCATCATCACTTGAGTCTTCATCAGAACCCCATCTCCCAGTCAAGGCAGTTACCATATTTGCAGATTCTTCTGTTTCACTCTCATCAGACCAAGTGGCAGCAAGACTCATCTTCTGCTTCTTGAGGTAGGTTCAATATTCAGTTCTAATGTGTCCATACCCATCACATTCATATCACTGAACTTCTTTTCCTTCTTTGGGCTTATCATCTGACCTTGCTCTTCTTCCAGCATTGTTGGATTTACTGATGTCAGATGAGATGTTCTTGACATTAGCCTTGGATCTTACATCCATCTTTTTCAACAGTCTGTTGAACTGTCTTCCCAGCATTGCTACTTCATTGGCCAAATCTTCATCAACATCCTGACTATTTTCCTCTTCTGTGTTTGACATGAAGGCCATGCTTTTAGTTTTCTTTTCAGAAACATCATTCAATCCCATCTCAAATGTTTTAAGGGAACCAATTAGATCATCAACTTTCATGTTAGAGATGTCTTGAGACTCTTCTATGGCTGTCACTTTCATAGCAAATCTCTTAGGGAGTGATTTGAGTATTTTCCTTACTAGTTTCTCATTTGACATCTTCTCTTCCAGGGCTCCTGAGGCATTCGCAATTTCAAGAATGCTCATATGAAATTCATGTATATTTTCATCTTCTTTCATCCTTAAATTTTCAAACTTGGAGGTGAGCAGTTGTAGTCTAGACATCTTAACTCTAGAGGTGCCTTCATGAGTGGTTTTGAGAATGTCCCAAGCATGTTTAGCCACTTCACAGTTGTTTACCAACCTGAAGATGTTCTTGTATAATCCATTGAATATGGCCTTCAATGCTTTAGAATTTCCAAGGGCTAGATCATCCTCCTCCTTGGACCGTTGTTCTTCAGGCTTCTTGTCAGTTGTGGCTTCCCCTTCCTTAGTAATTATTGGATGTACCCAGCCTGTTAACACAGCCTTCCAAGCCTTATTATCCAGATATTTTAAGAAAGCTAACAGTCGAGGATTCCAATAGTCATAGTTAGATCCATCCAAAATTGGCGGCCTGTGAACAGATCCTCCATCTCTCTCCATTGTACCAGAAAGTATTGTCCCTAGATCTCACCCAGAACCAGAGCAGGATGCCTGCTCTGATACCAATTGAAATTCTGGTATCAGATACGAGATGTCGAAGGTAATGTCACGACACTAATATCTGAGTAATGCAAACAGGATAAAGATAGAGAATAGTAATGCAAGAGACACAAGCAATTGTTAACCCAGTTCGGTCCAACTCACCTACATCTGGGGGCTACCAAGCCAGGAAGGAAATTCACTAAAATAGAATCAGCTCAAAGACTCTCCGTACACTTCAACAAGTTACAGTCTTTCTCACCTAATCTCTACCCGTGCAATTTCTACCTAAGCACTCTTAGATATTAGAACCCACTCACTTCCCTACAATCACACCTGTGATTTTAAACAACAATCCCTTGTGAAAAGAAAACACTTTTCAATAACACACACTTGATTTTACTTCATAGTTTCAATCAAGTAGACACACTCTTGATCTTGCTTAACAACTTTGATCAAGAAGACACACACTTGATCTTGCTTAACAGCTTTGATCAAGTAGACACACACTCTTGCTTACAAGCTTTGAGTGACAAATTACAACCACAAATCAGACCAATTCATTCATCAATGGATGACTTGAATGGCTTACAAGTCTCACGACTAAACAAGACACAAACCCTAACTCTCTCTCTATATTTCGCTCAGTATTGGTTGTGTGTTCAATCAGGTTTTCCAAGTCCCTTTTTATAGAAGCTTTCAGCTGGGCTTGGACATCTTGAAAACCCTAAATCTATTTTCCAATCAAATCTTCTCATGACAGCTGGTTAAATCTCTTTGGAAAATAAGTAAATCAGATTGTAATCAATGATTGAATGCGCCTGCAAATCAGATCTTCAATCATACATAGATTGCCATTAATTGTGCAATCATAAAACACCATACATTCACACTGAATATTCTGTGTATAGGATGTTATGATATCGGGTCTGACATCTTGGAACAATCCCTGCATAATTCCATAATTCCATTTATAACTTCCAGCAGGTACAACCATATCAGATGCCATGACCTTGTGTATGACATTCTGAAACAATCTTGCATGATTATGTTTCTTAAGCTCCAGCAGGTACATATCATCAGATGCCATGTCATTATGACATTCTGAAACAATCCTGCATGATTATGTTCTTGAACTCCAGCAGGTACATAGGATATCTCATGTTAAGACATCACACATAACATCTTGTGAACACTCTTTGTTTTACCAAAATTGTTGCCAACACATAGAACCAACACATTTGATCTTTGATCAAGTTGAATTTGATTTAGATCAAAGAAGGTTAAGCTTCTCATATGTCAAGGCTAACCACAAATCATTAACTCATTGGCCAAAAGAAAAAGAAGAAGAAGATGAAATGAAATGAAATGAAAAAAAAATGAGAATTTAAAATAACATAATCAAAATACAATGGTCAAATATGAGTGGAATCAACGTCAACCAATGGTAAACAGAAGTGAAATGAAGATTAGAAGTCAAGAAAGATCAAACATATTTTTCGTATTCTTTGGAATTAAAATAATACATAAAATAAAATGAACAAAATATGGTCGAACTTCAAATTCAACTCAAATCAACTTTGATAAGTCCAGTTGAACCATCATAAGTCTAACATGGTCAAACTAGGTTTCACAAATTTTTTCAACATTTTTTGAAAACAGAAACTATTTTAAAATCAATTAAAAGCATTAAAATATAACACAAATGAATTAAAATCTCAAATAAATCTCAAATCAATTAAGAAATTGATGAGAATATTTTCATAAACTTATCATGATCCAAATGTGTTAAGAAAATATTTTTGGAATTTTTGAATATCAAAAAGTATTTAAAATGAATTAAAAACTATCAAAAACAAAATAATTCACATAAAATATTAAATGGAATCACAAAAACAATTAAAAATCAGATTATGAAACTAGATTTTAAAAGAAAATTTTTGCAATTGGTCTCATATTTTTGTTATTCCAAATAAAAGAGTTATGAATTTTTGAAAATAAATGGAATAAAAGAAAATAAAACAGAAATTAAGAAAAGGTTCCTATTTATAGTTGAAATGCAAGGCAAGGTGAGAAGAAACTCCTGTGCATGATCATTGGGTCCTCCACGCATGGGCCTGTACATGCGCATGTGAGGCCCAAAACCAATTGGAAATGCAAGCTGAAGTCACTTGAAGTAAGTTTGGACATGCAATTTGAAGGGTGATTAGTCTCACCTTAAAATTATAAAATATGAGTGAGTTAGGTCCTTGGGAAGTTGACCTAAAATTAGGGTTTCAGTCAAAATGACCTATAATGTTTTGAAATGAATGATGACCTTCAAAGTTTCAAATGAATTTTTGATGAACATGAAAGTTGTTCATATGGTTCTTAAGAACATATTTTATCTTGGGGTAATCTTCTTTTGACAAACACATCAAACGTTAGGTCTCAGTGGATTTCAATTTGGTCAGATGACTTGACTGGTCAACTTCCCAAGTCCAAACTTTAAATCTTGATGAATGAATGATTGAGGATACTCAAATAGGCTCATATATGCATAAAATGATGAATTAAAGAACTTCCCTTGATTGAATTTGATCATAGGTCGAGGTTGCTTCATGAGCAAGGCACAGTCAATGCACAGTTGAATTAGGGCTTCCTTGGGAAACAATCTTCAAGCCCTATGGTTTATCTTGATCAAATTGGCAAATTGAGATACTTGGGAGACATATATGATGATTGAGAGCTTTTTGAACCATTGTCATGCTTGTTTTCATCTTCATCTGGCCACTTTATTGAGCATAGGAGCCTTCTAGGAGCAAGGATACACATGGTTGCTAGAGCTTCAAAACAAAACAAGTTAGTGACATATTTTTGTGCTTTTGGTTAGCAAACAAAATAAGAAAACCAATAATATACAATTCAAGCATGTTTGATGGTCTCGAAATAACTCACACAAGTCCCAACCCAAGGGTTAAGGAGCCACACATGCTATGATCCTTGAGGCAATGCAATGAGCAATGATATGATGCCATGAGGGATCTTAGGGTCAAAATTAGGGTCTTACAGATGCCCCTATTTAAGGTCATTCTACCCGGAGATATGAAGGTTAAAATCTTCGTCTCGACGAGGTAGAATGGGCTTAAATAATAACAAAGAGACAAATTTTGGTCCCTAAGAGACCTCATGATGCAAATGTATGTATGCAAAAGTTAATACTCTATGGGGAAGTATGGCCACAAAGAAAAAGAAATCAGGAGAAACTGAAAATCCATAGGAGTAATGAGTTCACTAAGGAGACAGAGACTCTGCGGAAAAAGAAGGGTAAAATGCGTGAGCAGGTCACGCCTTGAAAACTTGTTGGGAGACACTAAGAGAATCCATGAAAATAAATCAATGGAAAGACTCGAGCTGACGCAAAGAAGCATGTATTGGGGAATGTGCTGATACATCATCATCACCAAGAGATTCATTATCATGGATACATCATCATCACCAAGAGATTCATTATTCCTGATCATGTGCCTTGGGATTAGGGTTTTGACCTCTGGTCAACCCTAATCAGTTGAATTATGCCAGTCAGGGTTTTTCAAGGAGATGAGGTCTTCATTGAGATGGGGATCATCATGTGGTTTTATTGAGCTTGTGAAAGCTAGGGTTTCATCAGGGAGCCATTTCATCAAGAGATTGAGGCTCAACTTCATCTGTGCATGACCAAGTCATCTATCAAGTGAAAAAGTCAACCAAAAGTCAACTGTTGGATTTGGAGGTGGGAAGTGGTTAGAAATACTTCATTCATGTTCAAACAAGTCTCATTTGACATTTCAAACATCAACAATGAAGAAAATAAAGTCAGGACAAAACTTTCCAAAAATAGAAAGTGACTTGTAATTCAAAATTGCCAAAAATGGAAAGGTTTTCTCCTCAAGATTACATCATCAAGAAAGCTTCAAAAGAAATTTTGTTGAACATGAAAGTTGTAGATCTTGTTCTCCCATTTCCAAAAAGTCCAAGATCATGAATTTCTTATTTATGGTTGAAGAGATATGGATCAATCTTGGCCAAGTGAACATTGAACTTCAAAGGAGCATAACTTTCAAACCATAAATCCAAATGAGATGGCTCTTTTTGCAACATTCTTGTTTTAACTTCTACTATCCAAAACATACATTACATGGCATGCATTCCATTCACATAAATATTTGAAAATTCAATGCATTTTGGAGGGAAAAAATGGAATTCAAAATTGGTGAATTATTTGAACATGACATTACTTCCATTGGCTCCAAAACATCATTTTGAGTGAAATTAAGGCCAAAAACATGCACTATTCACATGCCATGTCCATGCATAAGGTGAAAAGTTCAATTTTGCAAAACACCTCCAAACTTAACCATTTTTCATTAGCACTTGGTTTAACTTAATTAATCATGATTAGTGAGGCATATATAACATAAATCATAACAGAATTTTCACATTTTCCAATTCTAGATCTAGAATTCTCAAAGTCTCTCAAAATTCTCTCTCATTTTTTCTCCAAATTTCTTCACATCTCATGCATTTTTCTTGATCAATTCATCATCTAGCATCATCATAGAGCAAGATGCAAGCAAGAATCACATGAATTCGTGGAGTTTGAAGCATATGCAAGCTTGAAGATTATCAATGGTGGAATTCAAAATCTGTTGAAACAAGGCCAATTGAACCTCAAGACTTCATCCATACACTTATACAAGCTTGCTAGAACACATTGGAAGCATTGCAAGGCGTTGAAACCACACGAATCGAAAGTTGCTCATCAAGAGGTCAAAATTTCGAGTCTCTCTTTTCTTGAAATTGTTGTGCTAGACTTGTAGATCTTGTTTGTGTGAGCATGCTGAGCTTTGAACCACTGAAAACCGTGCATTATTGAGTGAGTTATGGTGATTTAAAGTTCTATGCATGAAACTTAAGTTGATCGATTCTCATTGTTCATGATGTTTTTGGTTAAATTAATTGTGGATTATTGTTATGTGATGAAAGACCTTCGCGTTCATGTGCTTAATTCTAAAATCTGAGAAATTTGTTCATCATGATGATGATGATGGTACTGTTCATCGCGTGTTGCATGAAGAAGATGATGAACGAGCTATGGCCACGCTTTGATTCAGGGGAAAATCGTTCCCTTAGAGAGGCGCTAGGGTTGCATTCCCATTGGTTGCATGAAAATGCCATGCAGGCGCGCCACTTTCAGTTTGAAAACGCGCCTGGTTCGATTCCAGGCGGCGTCTTGTTTGTTCAAAGGCCATGCATTATTTGTTTTCCCTCCATCACATGTTCATGTATGCTTCATTCATGATTTTTAATTTTTCTTCAACTTCAAAAAATCAAAACAAAATAAATAATGATCCAAAAAATACCAGGATTTTTGCATTAGGTCAAATTTTGTGTCTAGTCTTTTATCATTATTTTTTTACAAATTGTGCCTGGCTGGATTTAATTTTGCCCTAGGGTTCTTATACATGTATGCATTCTTGACATTGCTTTGCTATATCATTTGTGAAATGCTCAATTTTCATCCAATGCTCATGAAATTTTACATGTAGAAACTAGATATCTTGCTGGACATTTTGGTGTTGAGTTTGCATTTTTATCAATTGCCATTGCTGAGTTATGATTTTTCTAAGTTAGGTGTGACAATTTGTGTTACACCTTTTCTTGTCCAAGTTGATTGATGCATTTACCATGCCAAATGATTTCCAAATGTTCTGATTTTTTGTATGGTGCTTGATATGCATGTTGTGAATGCGCATGATTGTTTGTGGAATTTTTGGATTGATTTCTGATTTGATTGAGATTTTTCATTCTGGATGATCATTTGTGAACTTTTGAAGGACATTGAACTTCAATCTTTTGTGAAATGCTTGTGCCTTATCCTATGAATGTGATATTTTGCCAGTTACCATTTCTGTTTAAGGTTGTTTTGGATTTGGTTTGAGGTTTTTATCAGTTACCATTTCTGTTTTAGGCTTGTGCTAAGTTGATGTACCAAGTTGTGCCCTATTTTGAGCTTGTTTGTGCTTACCTTGCCTTATGCAATTTGATTACCATGCCTAATCATGTCCAAATGTCCTAATTTTTTGTGTGATGATCATGTTGTGTGTTCTGTTTACCCATGATTTGTTCCAAAATTAATTGAATCATTTTTGAATTAATGTGCATTTGTTCATTCTGTTGTCACAATGTGCTTTCAACTTGCATATCTTGCCATATTTGGTTCATGAAATGAAATTGGTGAATGATATTGATGTAGGATCTTTTGGATGATGTTCTTAATTGATTGAAGTTGACTCATGTTAAATTTCATGTTCTGTTTTGAATTTTTTTCCCCATCTTTGACCCTAGGCCTGGACCTAGTGGTTTGTCTCATCTTTGAGCTTTGATTTCAGGTTGAACATCCAAAGTATATGGTTCATGATGCAACCTCACTTGAGCATTTGATGCTTGCTTTTGAATACTAACATTGTGTGTTTTGTAGGGTTGTTAACTCATTTGAGTTTGACTTGTGGCTTATGCCTTTGCTTATTGGGTTTGAGTGTTGATATAGATGTTGTCTGTTTGTCTGTACAGTTTAACTGATTTGTTTGATGTTTCCACAGGTACATAAGTTGCTTAAGTTCATTTTGAACTTGCTTTTGCTTGGTTGCTTAACCACATAGGTATAACTCTCTGACTTTATGTAGTCTGGAAGACCTGTCCTGTTACTTGGGTAGGCACCTGTCTGAAGCCCTCCTTAAGAGGCAATGCTTGTGAATGTTTATTTTTGTGCCAAGCAGGAAAAGACCTTTGATAAGGCAATTGGCAGATAAAAGAGATGTGCAATCCATCTCCTGCTATTCAGTCGAGTCATTCACTTTGCTCACACACCTTGTGTTGATGCATTGTGGATATTAACCCAAGATCTTTGTTGAGTCAGTCATATGTGGAGAAGAGTTCCAACTTTCTGAACTCCCACTTTCATTTGTCTGAAGCTCTCCCAGGCCAGGGCTAAGAGCTGTGAGGTCTTACCCTCACTTCCCATTTCATTTGCTTCACCCTAACTCTCAATGTTAGGATTAAGAGCTAACATCACCCAATTCCAGTTGGCTTGTGTTTCACAGCCTAACCTTGTGTGAGCCCACTTTGTTTGTATATAGTGTGTGCTAATTGTGTGTATGTTTGCTTTGCCTGTGCTGTTTAGGATAGCTTGTTGCCTGTGCAAGTTAGATAGAAACCTCAACCTAGGACCATTGTGGATTGCATGATAACTATTAGGCTCGAGTCAGTCTCCCTTCTAGTTTGTCATTTCCCAGTCTCTGGTTAGGAGAAAGTTTCTCCTCTGTTAAGGGGAACTACGTTGCCCTGATCCTCATACCAGATGAGGTACGTAGGCAGGAGGTCGTACGAGATCTCTCCGGGCACCCTTTTTATTTTTGTGTGTGTTTGCTTGACAGTTACTAGGCTCGAGTGCCAGACTCCTTAGTAACTTGTTTTGTAGGTTAACCTTCTTGTGTGTGTTAGGATATGGATGTAAGACCAGCGATTGGCAGTCCGTATCCTATTGGTGTTTGTTTGTGTGGAGTCCGACGTAAGTCCAGCGATTGGCAGTTGGTTTCCTGTGTGTGTTTGTTGGTTCGGAGTCTGATGTAAGTCCAGCGATTGGCATTCGGTTTCCATGTTTGCCTGTTTGTGTGGAGTCTGACGTAAGCCCAACGATTGGCAGTCGGTTTCCCGTGTGTTTTGTTCGGCGTGCGTGAGCCGAACTCCGGTAGCTCTGATTCTCATTCCAGATGAGATACGTAGGCATAGGATGCGATATCCTAGCGAGCTCGTTCCCCTCTTTTTCCACCTGTGTTGGTTCCGGTGTGTGTGTATTCTTTTGAGCAGCGTTTAGCAACCTTTCTTCTATCCTTTTTGAGCGTGGATCTCGTCGAGTACGACGGATGCGTAGGGGTGCTAATACCTTCCCTTCGCATAACCGACTCCCGATCCCATCTCTCTTTGGTCGCGAGACCATGTCTTTTCCAGGTTTACTTCGAGCGTTTCCTTTCCCTCTTTTGGGATAAATAACACACGGTGGCGGCTCTGTTTGTTTTTTGTTTTAGCCCGCCGGTTGTTTTTCGCGGATGCGACAGCTGGCGACTCTGCTGGGGACTTTGAAGTTGACCTCTTGCTGGTCCATCTTCCCTAAGCGAGTCTCTCCTAGCGCTCTCTAGGATAGTTTAGGTTGCTTTTATTGTTGCTATTTATTGCATTTATGATTATTATGTTGTGTATATATCTGCATAAATGTTTGCATGCATCATACTGTCATTGTGATGTCTTTTGTACAGGTGGTTCCTCTGATTTGGGGGGGGGTTCTGAGTGGGGCTAAAACCCAGGCCCGAGTATACACCTAGGATTAGCGTGGTCTCATGTTGCCTCTCATGTTAGGTCAACATGTTTTGGGCGACGTGACACACCACAAGCCGGACGAGGTTTATTTGAGAGTGCTCTTCCTTTGTGGAGTATCCACTCTGGTTGAGTTACCTCATCTGAGCTGTTGACTTCGGTGACCGTTCTTTCCCGGATCTTTGGTTTAGACGATCTTAAGAGAGCTACAATGGCACACCCGAAAGGGCAAACCCGTTGAGTATCTTTGCCCGATTGTCGAGACCATTATCCGCCTTAGGGTGACCTGATTAGAATTCACCTGTGAGGGGAGGGTTGATTCTTACAGATGCATGTTCTGATGGTGACTTTGATGGTGACTATTGGTTCAGTTGTTGATCAGAGTCCTATTTATAAGTCGAATTTATGGATTTATTTCCGAGATGCCGGAGTTCTGTCCGCGGTATTTATCAGTGGGGATCCGTTTATTTCAGGATTCCCCGGGCTGGTTCAGAGGGTCTTATGGTTATCTGTTCAGAGGACTTTCTGGTGATGATGGTGATGTATCTTCCGTTCCGTTTATTTCGGAACCTCATGTCGGATTTATGATTGTTCAGTACCGCAAATGGTTGTGATCAGTTCAGAGATCAAGGCTTCAGTGCAACAGATGTTCAGATGACTTGGAGGATGGCACAATGCATTGCATTCATACATCAGCATCATTAACATTTTGCATTTATCTGCATTTAACACATGTTTATCCATATGCAGGGACATTTTGGATTGAGATCCTGGTTGAGAGACTTCTTTGCTCCAGACATGAGGACCGGTTTGAAGGATGATATTGTCTACAGTTTCTTTGATCCAGAGATCAGTGTGCTGAAGGAGATGATAGCATTGATTACACCTGACCATGTGGGGATGTTCCGTGAGACGTATGGGGGTATTCTGAAGTTGGTTTTCAGGCTCACAGACAGTGATAGGAGCGTCATCCATACTCTTCTCCAGTTCTATGACCCGGGCTTGAGATGTTTCGTGTTCCCGGATTACTTGTT
This sequence comes from Lathyrus oleraceus, assembly GCF_024323335.1. Lineage (NCBI taxonomy): Eukaryota > Viridiplantae > Streptophyta > Magnoliopsida > Fabales > Fabaceae > Lathyrus > Lathyrus oleraceus. The sequence continues at coordinate 108,135,661 of NC_066583.1, forward strand.
GGGACCCTTGATGGAGGACTATGACAGCATCCTGGGCATTCCGATCAGATATCAGATTCCTTTCTATGCCACTAAGGGAGAGTCTGATGTTATGGAGATTTCCCGTGTTCTTTATTTGAGCCCAGAGGTGACAAAAGGGGGTTTGAAGGAGAAGGGAAAGTTGCCTGGTTTTCATCTGAGCTTCTTGGAGGCTAAGGCCAAGGAGCATGCTGTTATGGGTAATTGGAGGATTGTTTGTGCCTTGATTGCTGGAAGCATCTATGGGATCATCCTATTTCCTAATCAGAAGAACTTTGTGGACATTAATGCCATCAGGTTGTTTATGCAGAGGAATCCCATTCCTACTCTGGTTGGGGATGTATACTACTCGGTCCATAATCGGAACGAGAAGCAGCGTGGGGGACTGATCAGATGTTGTGCTCAGCTGCTGTACAAGTGGTTTATGGGGTATTTGCCGTCCAGAGGTGCCTTTGTCTTTCTTGACCCTACTGTCAAGTGGTCATTCAGGTTAATGGGTTTGCGGGCCAAGGACATAGCTTGGACTCACAATGGTATGGCTGGACAAGATTTCGTTTACAGTTGTGAGAGTCTTCCCAATGTGCCTCTTATAGGAGTTCAGGGTTGCATTAATTACAACCCGGTGCTTCTTAGGAGACAGATGGGGTTTGCTATGGAGGTTCCTCCTCTCGAGCGCGAGATTCAGGAGTCTTTCTACTTCCCAATTGAGGGTAACCAGCCAAAGTTGAGGCAAGTGTCTGATGAGTGGCGTGACATTCAGAGGAAGGGCAAGGTTCCTTTTGGCAAGGTTAACAGCAGGTCTTTTCCTCCATTTGATGATTGGCTTAGGAAGAGGATTGAACTCACACATCTACCATTTCCTGGTGGTGATCCTTGGTGTCCTTTGATTGAGGGACCATGTTCTTCTGTCAGTATGGAGGAATTCCTCGAGATGAAGAAGGCCAGAGATCAGCTGCAAGCAGAGAAGACTGAATTGGAGATGAGTGTTGCTAGGATTCAGATAGCCAATCAAGAGATCAGAGTGAGGATGGAAGATCAGGATAAGAAACATGCCGTGGAAGCGAAGCGCTTTGAGATAGACATTGCTTATTACAGGAAGGTCAGCCAAGCCTTGGAGTCGTCTACAAAGGAGCACGAAATCACCAAGAAGAGGTTATCCAGAGCTTCGAAGGTCATTGAAGATGAGAAGAGGAGGCAAATCCTTGTGAGAGATCAGAGGGAAGACAGAGTCAGACTCCTCGTCGCCGAATGGGAAGCAAAGCTGAAGACTAAGGAAGAGGGGAACGTGAAGATCATTGCTGAGAGGGATCATTATCTTGCTGAGAGAGATAATTACTTCAGACAGATGAAGATTTGCCAGAAGGAGATAGGGAGATTGCAGCAGGAGAACACTGAGCTTAGATTCGCGGTGAAATTTACCAAGATGGTAGATGATGCGGAACCTTCAGTGGGGCCTTCTTCAATGTAGTCTTTTGTTATTATTTGTGTGGATTACTGTCAAGCCTGTTGACAGAATTCACTGGCTTGTATGTTCTTTCTGATTCTGGAGGATTGTATTTGATTTGTATCAGCTTGATGTATGACTATGGCACTTATTGTGCACTTTTGATATGCGATGGTTATTTTCATTCAGTGATCGATCTTCAAGCTTTATTTGCTTTCCTGTATGCACTCACATGGCACACACATGGTTGGGTGGTATTTTGCTAAATCATATATCTCTGATCTGTATGATGGGGTCATTTGATGAATGTCAGAATATTGCTGCCGAATTATTATCTGTCTCGATGAAGCCGGGATCGAAAGACAGAGTGTTCCTCATGTGGATAGACATTGCATTCATGCATGATCATAATAACTTGTTTTTTATTTTGCAGGTATCCGTTGCTAACGTGCTTGATTGTTTCAGGAATCATTGCTCGTGCGCGTAGAGTCATTCCTTTGCATTCAACACGTCCACACAGATATTTCACCAGACGCAACACACCTAGGCTGATGGATCTACCCAATACAGATGTTCTCGAGCTAAAGGAGAAGATGAATGAATTGATTAACATCATGCAAGGTTTTGCTGTGGGCCAGAAAGCACTGGCTGATAAAGTTGAGAAGCTCGAGCGGGCTTCAGCTGCCAACAGTGGTGTCAATCTGGATGGTGTCTCTAACCATGGTCTGGGTGGTTCTAGGGACGGTGGAAAGAGGACAACTGTGGGTGTGGTGACCAACAATGCCGGTGGTTTTGGCGCTGCCACAGGTGGTGGACCCGGTCAGATGGGCAATAATATGAAGGATAGTTTGTTTCCTCCTTTCTTTGGGGCTGAGGAGGATAGAGAAGAGGACCGAGAAGCAGATCAATTCTCCATGCTTAATGAACCGTTTGGGCAATATGGTGTCCAGCCACCAAATAAAGAGATTCAGTTGCTGGCGGAGAAAATTAGGGCTCTGGAAAGCCATGCTACTCCGGGGTTTGTTAACATGTCGAATATGGGGCTGGTTGAGGGGATTGTGATCCCACAGAAGTTCAAAGCGCCTGCATTTGACAGATATAATGGGAATTCTTGCCCGGAGACTCACCTTCAAGCTTTTGTTCGCAAGATCTCTGCGTATACTATGGATCAGAAGTTGTGGATGTACTTCTTCCAGGACAGTCTGTCCGGAGGACCCCTGGAATGGTACACCAAGCTGAAGTCTTCTGATATCAAGAGCTGGCAGGATCTTGGTGATGCATTCTTTAAACAGTATCAGTTCAACGCTGATATGGCTCCTAGTCGTACCCAGCTGCAGGGTATGTCTCAGAAGCCTAATGAGGGGTTTAAAGAGTATGCGCAAAGGTGGAGGGAGTTAGCTGCCAGAGTTCAACCTCCATTGGTGGATAGGGAGATGTCGGACTTGTTCATGGGTACCCTGCAGGGGACATTTGCTGAAAGGATGGTTGGATGCCCGGTTACCAATTTCGCCGATATTGTGGTGGCCGGAGAGAGAATAGAAAGTTGGTTAAAGCTGGGGAAAATCCAGGGTAATGCTTCGTCATCTGGTTCGAAGAAGCCCTTCGGAAACGGACAGAGGAAGAAAGAGGGTGACACCAGCGCTGTGTATACCCAGAGAGGACCAAGTAGGGATCGTTACTACCAGCACACTGCTGCGGTAACCATTCCTGCTGATAATCAGCTTGCACAACAGCAACAACAACAACCACAACAACGTCAGCCGTTTCAGCAGAGGCCGCAGAGGGCTGGGTATCAGGTGCGAGGACGAATGAACGATCATCAGTTTGATAGGCCACCTGTGACCTATTCTTTCTTGTTGAAGAAGCTGAAGGATTTGGGGTTGGTACAACTGAGAACTCTGGCTCCTTTGAGACCTGATCAGAGGCCAGCCAGTTTCAATGAAAATGCCAAATGTGAATTTCACTCGGGTGCACCTGGACACAACGTAGAAAACTGCAAAGCTTTTAAGCATGTGGTCCAGGACTTAGTGGATTCTAAAGCTATCAACTTTGCTCCATCTCCAAATTTGAATGCTAATCCCATGCCTGCGCATGGTCAAATGGGGGTGAATGCTATCTCTGAGGAGGACGGAATCGGGTTGTTGAATGTTAACCAATTGAAGACTCCGTTGGCTGAGGTCAAGAGGCAGTTGCTAGAGAATGGGGTCTTTCCGGGCTGTGATGTTGGTTGTGCTGCATGCACTATTGTTCCCAATGGGTGTATATTGTTGAGGGAGGTTGTCCAAAGGCTGATGGATGAGGGAAGTCTCAAGTTTGAGAAGGTGGATATGGGGAAGGAAGATGTCTCCACCATAACCATCTACTTCGACCCGGTTGATTTGTCAACGCTAGCTGATGCGGCTCCAGTTACTATCACGGTACCTGGGCCAATTCCTTATGACAAAGATGATGCCGTGCCGTGGCATTATGGTGGGGAAGTTTATTGTAATGGAGAGAAATTGGAGGACCAAACTGCAAGTGAAACCACCGTTTCAAAGGTGGATAATGCCAGACCCAGTGGTTTCACTCGCAGTGGAAAGCTATTTGCTCCTGATGCTTTGAGAGGTGGAGAAGGGGAAAAAGAAAAGAAAGAAAAGGCCGAGGCTTTAGCCAGGGCGAGAGGAAAACAAGTAGTGAATGAAGGTACTCCTGTGGTGACACCGGCGCCTGGTGGGTCGGAGAGAGAACTTGATGATGAAGCGGAAGAATTCCTTAGAATCATCAAGAAGTCAGAGTACAAGCTTGTTGATCATCTGCAACAGACCCCATCCAAGATTTCGATCTTGTCTCTATTGCTAAGCTCTGAGGGGCATAGAGAGGCTTTGTTGAAAATTCTGAAGAGAGCCTATGTTCCTCAGGAGATCACTATCAATCAGTTGGAGACAGTGGTGTCTAATGTTAATGCCAGCCATGGGCTGGGTTTCACTGATTTAGATCTGACTGTGGATGGGAGGAATCATAATCGGGCTTTACACATTGCTATGGAGTGTAAAGGGGCCGTGCTCTCGCACGTGTTGGTTGATACCGGCTCATCCTTAAATGTGTTGCCTAAGAAAGCCCTGGCAAAGCTGGACTGTGAAGGGTTGATTTTGACGCCCACCGACCTGATAGTGAGAGCTTTCGACGGTTCGAAGCGGGCGGTGTTTGGAGAGGTTGAGCTCCCGGTGAAGATTGGGCCCGCGGTGTTCAAGTCAGTATTCTATGTCATGGATATTCAGCCGGCATACAGTTGCCTGTTGGGTCGCCCATGGATTCATGCCGCTGGGGTAGTGACTTCGACTTTGCACCAGAAATTGAAGTATATCTGGGACGGGCAGGTCGTCACCGTTTACGGAGAAGAAGACATCTTCGTCAGCCACTTGTCATCGTTCAAATACGTGGAGATGGACGGTGAGATATGGGAAACGCCTAGTCAAGCATTCGAAACCGTCAAGGTGGAGAATGCTCTTTTTGCCAAAGAAGAGGAGAAACCGTCCATTTCTTCGTACAAGCAGGCCGCTGAGGTGGTGAAGAATGGAGAAGCTCCAGGTTGGGGGAAGATGATGGACATCTCCTCTAAAAAGGACAGATTCGGGGTTGGTTATCAGCCGGGCCGAGGCTCGTCTGGACAAGGTAGAGGACGTCGTCCGTCGTTCACATTCACCAGTGCTGGAATGCTGGATCCAGATCACATCTGTATGGTAGATGAGGAAGTTGACAGCGACTGTGAGATTGATCGATGGATAAAGCCGTGCGCGCCAGGGATGGGAGTCCAGAACTGGAAGGCTGAAAAGATCATCACTGTCACTCTACTTGAAGAGTAATATTTTTATGTTTTCAATTTTATTTGCATGGAAGCCATACGTTTTGCCCGAAACGTAATGGTTCATTGTAAGGGCCACCTCATGTTTCATTTTGCAAAATTTGAATCATTAATAAATGGATGTTTTTCAATTAAAAGCGGTGTTCCCTGTTTTTCATTTATTTTTGCAGTTTAAAAATAAAACAAAATAAAAATGGCAATGTTTTCATTTTCCTTTTCAATTTGTCTCGCTCCGGTTCTAAAGCAATGCATGAATCAACATTCATGCAGATGCGATTTCTTGCCGGATCTCATTGATAACAATCCTGTTACACCCTCATATGACTTCGACAATCCGATCTATCATGCCGAAGAAGAAGGCGAAGAAGATTGTGAACTGCCGGAGGAACTAGCCAGGTTGTTGAAACAAGAGGAGAAGGTGATTCAGCCGCACGAAGAGCAAGTTGAGACAGTGAATCTGGGTACCAATTGAGGTCAGAAAAGAAGTGAAAATCGGGGCCGCTTTGGAGGGAAGTGTTAAGAGCAGAATGGTGGCATTGTTGAAAGAGTATGTCGACATCTTTGCCTGGTCTTATCAAGATATGCCAGGGTTGGATACCGATATCGTTATACACAAATTACCATTGAGAGCAGATTGTCCTCCAGTGAAGCAGAAGTTGCACAGAACTCGACCTGAGATGGCAATGAAGATTAAGGAGGAAGTGCAGAAGCAGTGGGATGCTGGTTTCCTAGCTGTCACTAATTATCCACCATGGGTCGCAAACATTGTGCCAGTGCCGAAGAAGGATGGGAAGGTGAGAATGTGTGTGGACTACCGGGATCTGAACAGAGCTAGCCCGAAGGATGATTTTCCATTACCTCACATTGATGTGTTGGTAGATAATACAGCTCAATTCTCGGTGTTTTCCTTCATGGATGGCTTTTCTGGCTATAATCAAATCAAAATGTCGCCAGATGATATGGAGAAAACAATGTTCATTACACCATGGGGCACTTTCTGCTACAAGGTGATGCCATTTGGTCTCAAGAACGCCGGTGCTACTTATCAGAGAGCCATGGTGACTTTGTTTCATGATATGATTCATCATGAAATCGAATGCTATGTTGATGACATGATAGCAAAGTCCCAAACAGAAGAAGGGCATTTGGTAGATCTGGCCAAGTTGTTTGACCGGCTGAGACAGTTCAGACTGAGGTTGAATCCGAACAAGTGCACTTTCGGAGTGCGGTCCGGTAAACTGCTGGGGTTTATTGTAAGTGAAAAAGGAATCGAGGTTGATCCTGCTAAAGTAAAAGCAATAAGAGAAATGCCTGAACCGAGAACGGAGAAGGAGGTTCGTGGTTTCTTAGGTAGATTGAACTACATTTCACGGTTCATATCTCATCTAACAGCCACGTGTGAACCTATATTCAAGTTGTTGAGGAAAAATCAAACGGTCAGGTGGAATAATGATTGCCAAGCGGCATTTGAAAAAATAAAAGAGTATTTGCAGGAGCCTCCGATTCTGATGCCTCCTGTGGAGGGAAGACCATTAATCCTGTACTTGACGGTCCTCGAGGGGTCTATGGGGTGTGTATTGGGGCAGCATGACGAGTCTGGTCGAAAAGAGCATGCCATATACTACCTTAGCAAAAAGTTTACCGACTGTGAAACAAGATATTCACTGCTCGAGAAAACTTGCTGTGCTTTGGTCTGGGCTGCTCGCCGACTGAGGCAGTATATGCTGGTGCATACCACTTTATTGATTTCCAAGATGGATCCAATCAAGTATATTTTTGAGAAACCAGCATTGACCGGACGGGTTGCGAGGTGGAAAATGATTTTGACAGAATATGATATCCAGTATACCTCTCAGAAAGCAATCAAGGGGAGTGTATTGTCTGATTACCTCGCTCAGCAACCCATTGAGGATTATCAACCGATGAAGTTTGAATTCCCTGATGAGGCCATCATTGTAACACCTCAAAATTTGCCCTCCTCTCTTGGGACTAGCTTAACATATTGCATATCATTTTTAGGTCATTAGTCATTGCATATTTGCATGTCATTTGGCAACATTGAGCAAGTCATCCTCCTAGGTCTTGATCAGAAGATAAAGAGGTTAAGATATTCAGCTTGAGGGTTTCATGAATTGATCACTAGCCACCTGAGGGTTGGTGTTTCAAATTAGGGTTTCTTGGTTCCTCAAGGAGGTGGATCATTATCTTATGGGAAATGGTATATCACCATCATCATGGTTTTTGTCATCACCAAGAGATTCCTTATGCTTGATCAGTACCTTGGGATTAGGGTTTTGACCTTTGGTCAACCCTAATCATCTGCATTGTGCCAATCAGGGCTTGTCAAGGAGATGAGGTCTTCATTGAGATGAGAGATCATCATATGGTTACATTGAGCTTATGGAAGCCAGGGTTTTCATGTTTGAGCCATTTCATCAGGAGTTTGAAGCTCAAGATCATCTGTGCATGGCCATCCATCTATCAGTCAACAAAAGTCAACCACCAGTCAACTGATGGATTTGGAGGTGGGAGAGGGTTAGAAACACTTCATTCATGTCCAAACAAGTTTTATTTGACATTTCAAACATCAACAATGAAGAAAATAAAGTCAGATGAAAACTTTCCAAAAATAGAAAGTGACTTGTAATTCAAAATTGCCAAAAATGGAAAGGTCTTCTCCTTGAAATTACATGTCCAAAAATGCTTCAAATGAGATTTTGTCCAACATGAAAGTTTAATATCTTGCTCTCACCTTTCCAAAAAGTCCAAGAACATCCATTTCTCATTTGTGGTTGGCAAGTTATGGATCAATCTTGGTCAAGAAAATTTGAACTTTAACAAGGCATAACTTTTGCACCAAATGGCCAAATCATGTGGTTCTTTTTGGAGCAATTTTCTCTTGATGTGCACTATCATAATCATGCATCACATTTCATTAAAACTCATCACAAAAAAAGTGCATTTTTCACTTGAACTAAATTTGAATTTGGAGGGAAAAAGATGAATTTGAAAACTATGCTTTGTATTCACTCAATTCCACTTGCCTTGGCCTAGAAACCACATTTCCAATTGAATTGAGGCATAAAACCTGCACTGTTACATTGAATCACATGTGAAGGGTGAATTGGCCAATTTAGCATAAAACTTGCATTTCACTAATTACTTGCACTTAGGCTAAACATGATTACCAACATCATTAGCATCACATATAAAAGCTAAATCATAACTGTTTCATTGCTAATCATAACAGAATTGAGATCTAGATCTAGAAATCCAAAAATTCTTCAACTTCTTCTCTCATCTTTTCTCCATTTTTTTGCACAAACCTTGAATTGATCTTCATCAATCCTTCATCCATGAGCATAATGGAAGCTATTTGAAGCAAGATCCATTGATTCTCAAGCCAATTCGAGGACTGTTGCAAGTGTGTTCATCAATGGCAATTCGAGTTTTCAGCTAGATCCTTCACAATCAACACTCAAATCTTGCTCCATTCACTCATACAAGCATCAAAGGACTTCTGTTTGCACCTTACAAAGCTTGAAATCCACGAATTCATTTTTGCCACTCCATTAAGGTCAATTTTCGAGCCTCACAATTCATGCAATTAGGATATGTGTTTGATAGATCTTTCTTAGTAGAGTAAACTGCAATTTGTTTCATTGATTTTCATCGAGAATTGAGGAAGTTATAGTGAATTTAAGATTGATGCATGAATATGATTGTCTTCGAAACTTTGAGACTAGGAAGAATTAAGCCAAATTGATTTGAGATTCGTGATGTATGTTGAAAAAGGATTCCAATGATACAGGTCTTGTGAATTTTCGTGACAAAATGTTCTTGAGCTGGATTTGATGAAGAACAATGTATGAAGCTCTAGGTTTTTTTCCAGAATTTGCGTTTTGATCTTCGCCTGGCCTGTTTTTGCATGTTTCTCGTGTTTGTCTCCCATGCAGCCAATCGCGCCATGCCACATCACTTAATGAAACGGTGCATTTCATTAAGTGGCGCGCTCGTTTGAAAGTGTGGCGTGTTCGAGTCCGGTCCACAGCATTTTCATTTTTGCCTTTTTGCATTTTTCCACCATATGCTTTACATGTTCATGCCTATTTCATTCATCATTTTTAATTTTTCTCCACATTAAGAAATTCATAACTCTCAAAATAATGATCCAATTCACATGAGATTTTTTGTACAATAATCCTTATCATGTCTACTATTTAACGATGATTTTTGAAAAAATTGTGCATGTGTGGAATTTGTTTTGGCTTAGGGAATGTTTACACATGTGTTTGCTTGCACCTTGCTTCCTATTCTTGTTGTGAAATGATGATGCTTAATCCAATGAGGCTGAAATTTTACATGCATAATCTAGAGATCCTAAGTGACATTTTGGCTTTGAGTTTGTGGTTTTATCATTTCTGGTTTGTGAGATATGAGCTGATCAATCTAGGTGTGACAATGTGTGTCACACCATTTCTCGTCCAACGTGTGGATTTTCATTACCATGTTATATGAACTTGAATTGATGTGAATTTTTGCATGTTGATACTTATGGATGTTAGGTTCACTTGTGAATATTTGTAGAATTTTTGGATGCATTTCCAATGTGTTTGAGAATTTCCTTTCTGTTTGACCAATTGTGGACCTTTTGTGAGTCATGAATTTAAAAGATTTGTGAAATTCTTAATGTTTATTGGATGGACCTGAAATTTTACACATGTATTCTAGACACCTTGAAGTTTTCCATGGCTTTGGTTTTATGCATTTATCTTGTGCCAATTCTGTTTTGTGCTTGCTTGAAGTTGATGCATGATTTGGTGCCTTGTATGAGCTTGTTTTGCCTTGCCTTGTCTTATGGATTTTATTTTACATGCTTCCACTTGTCCAAATGACTTGAATTTTGGTGTGTTGATCATGTTATGAATGTTGTTTAGCCATGATTGTTCTTTGGATTTATTGAATTATTTTTGATTGGATTTGGATTGATTCATTCTGTTTGATCCTATGAGCTTCAATTTGCATGCTTTGCACTAAATGCTTTATGAAATGAAATTGGTTGATGATATGGATATGAGACCACTTGGATTTGTTTCTTATTTGATTGAACTTGATTTTTGATAATTTTCATGTTCTGTTTTGGTTTATTGCTCTCATTTTGACCCTAGTCTTGTACTAGTGGTTAGTGCTTAATGTTTGAGCTTTGTTTCAGGTCAAAGAGCACAATTGCTTATACTTGATGATGTGCACTCAATTGGAGTTGGTCCATTGCTTGTTTATGACTAACCTTGAGCTTGTTTTGTAGGCTTTGAGACTTGTACTTAGGCCTTGTGGATTGCACCTTTGTGCATTGCTTTGCTTGTTTGTCTGTTTATGTACAGTTGACTGTTGACCATTAGCTTATCTGTTTGACTGTTTGAGCTGTGTACTGATTATGTTAGATTGATTTCAGGTACATTAGTTGCTATAGTTCATTGTGAACTTGCTTTTGCTGTTGCTTGGTTGCTTAACCAATTGAGGTATAGCATCACTAACTTCATGTAGTCTGGAGGACTTGGCTTGTTACTTGGCCAGGCACCTGTCAGAAGTCCTCCTTAAGAGGCAATGCTTGTGATTGTTTATCTTTGTCCCCAAGCAGGAAAAGACCTTGAATAAGGCAATTGGCAGATACAAGAGATGTGCAATCCATCTCCTCCTATTCAGTTGAGTCATCCCTTTGCTCACACAACTGGTGTTGATGCATTGTGGATATTAACCCAAGATCCATGTTGAGTCAGTCATAAGTGTATAAGGGTTCCCACTTTCTGAACCCACACTTCCTTTGTCTAAATCTCTCCCTGGCCAGGGATAAGAGCTGTGAGGCACACCCCTCACTTCTTATTTCATCTGCTTCACCCTAACTCGCAATGTTAGGGTTAAGAGCTAACATCACCCCAATACAGTTGGCTTGCTTTTGCAGCCTAACCCTTGTGTGAGCCCACCTTTGTCTGTATATAGTGTGTGCTAATTGTGTGTGTTTGCTTTGTTTTGATTGTGCTTGCATGCTTTGCTTTGCCTGTTTAGGATTAGCTTGCTGCTGTGCAAGTAGATATAAAACTCAACCTAGGACCATTGTGGAATACATGATAACTATTAGGCTCGAGTCAGTCTCCCTTCTAGTTGGTCATTTCCCAGTCTCTGGTTAGGAGAAAGTTTCTCCCCTGTTCAGGGGAACTACGTTGCCCTGATCCTCATATCAGATGAGGTACGTAGGCAGGAGGTCGTACGAGATCTCTCCGGGCACCCTTTTTCTTTTTGTGTGTGTTTGCTTGACAGTTGCTAGGCTCGAGTGCCAGACTCCTTAGTAACTTGTTGTGTGTTATCCTCTTGTTGTGTGCTTGGAGTCCGATATAAGTCCATCAAGTGGCATTTGGTTTCCAGTGTGGGTTTTTTGGTTCGGAGTCTGATGTAAGTCCAGCAATTGGCATTCGGATCCCATGTTTGCCTGTTTGTTTTGACGTCTCAGCGTCAGTGCGTGTGTTTTGCTTGACGTGCGTGAGCCGAACTACGGTAGCTCTGATTCTCATTCCAGATGAGATACGTAGGCATAGGATGCGATATCCTAGCGAGCCCGTTCCCCTCTTCTTCCGCCTGTGTTGTTTTCAGTGTGTGTGTGTGTGATGTTTGTTTGAGCAACCTTTCTTCTATCTTTTGAGCGTGGATCCCGTCGAGTACGACGGATGCGTAGGGGTGCTAATACCTTCCCTTCGCATAACCGACTCCCGATCCCATTATCTTTGGTCGCGAGACCATGTCCTTTCCAGGTTTACTTCGAGCGTTTCCTTTCCCTCTTTGGGATAAATAACGCACGGTGGCGGCTCTGTGTTGTTTTGTTTTAGCCCGCCGGTTGTTTTTCGCGGATGCGACAGCTGGCGACTCTGCTGGGGAATAACGAAGTTGACCTATTGCTGGTCCATCTTCCCTAAGCGAGTCTCTCCTAGCGTTCTAGGATAGTTTAGGTTGCTTGTGCTGCTATTTATTGCATTTATTATTCTGTTGTGTTTATATTTGCATAAATACTTGCATACATCATACTATCATCGTGATGTCCTCTGTGCAGGTGGTTCCTTTGTTTGGGGTGGGTGTTCTGAGTGGGGCTAAAACCCAGGCCCGAGTATACACCTAGGATTAGTGTGGTCTCATGTTGCCTCCTTCATGTTATGTCAACATATTTTTGGCAACGTGATGTACCACAAGCCGGACGAGGTTCTTTTGAGGGTGCTTTTCCTTTATGGAGTATCCACTTTGGTTGAGTTACTTCACCTGAGCTATTGACTTCGGTGACCGTTCTTTCCCGGATCTTTGGTTTAGACGATCTTAAGAGAGCTACAACGACACACCCGAAAGGGCAAACCCGTTGAGTATCTTCGCCCGATTGTCAAGACTATTATCCGCCTTAGGATGACCTGATTAGAATTTACCTGTGAGGGGAGGGTGATTCTTACAGATGCATGTTCAGATGGTGACTTTGATGGTGACTAATGGTTTCGTTGATCAGAGTCCTATTTATAAGTCGGATTTATGGACATTTCTTTCTGATACGCCGGAGTGTTGTCCGTGATATTTATCAGTGGGGATCCGTTTATTTCAGGATTCCCTGGGCCGATTCAGAGGTTCTTATGGTTACCTGCTCAGAGTTTGTCTGATGAGGATGGTGATGTATCTTTCAGTTCCGTTTATTTCGGAACCCTCAAGTCGGATTTGTGGTTACATATTCCTTCAGATGGTTGTGATCAGTTCAGAGATCAGGCTTCAGTGCAACAGACGTTCAGATGATTTGGAGGATGGCACTATGCATTGCATTCATTCATCAGCATCATCACATTTTGCATTTACCTGCATCTAACCCATGTTTATCCATATGCAGGGACATTTTTGATTGAGATCCTGGTTGAGAGATTTCCTTGCTCAGACATGAGGACCGGTTTGAAGCATGACGTCGCCTACAGTTTCTTTGACCCAGAGATTGGTGTGCTGAGAGATATGATAGCCTTGATTACGCCCGACCATGTGGGGATGTTCCGTGAGGCATACGGTGGTATTCTGAAGCTGGTTTTCAGGCTCACAGACAGCGAAAGGAGCGCCATTCATACTCTTCTTCAGTTCTATGATCCGGGTTTGAGATGTTTCGTCTTCCCAGATTATTTGTTGAGACCTCTGATGGAGGATTATGCTAGCATCTTGGGTATCCAGATCCGAGATCAGATTCCTTTCTTTGCCACTAAGGTGGAGCCTGATGTTATGGAGATTTCTCGTGCTCTTTATTTGAGCCCGGAAGTGACAAAGGGGGGTTTGAAGGAAAAGGGGAAGTTACCTGATTTTCATCTGAGTTTCTTGGAAGCTAAGGCCAAGGAACATGCTGTTGCGGGTAATTGGAAGACGGTCTGTGCCTTGATTGCTGTGAGCATTTATGGGACCATTTTGTTTCCTAATCAGAAGAACTTCGTGGACATTAATGCCATCAGATTGTTCATACAGAGGAACCCTATTCCTACTCTGGTTGGAGATGTCTATTACTCGGTCCATAATCGGAACGAGAAGCGGCGTGGGGGACTGATCAGATGTTGTGCTCAGCTGCTGTATAAGTGGTTTATGGGGTATTTGCCTTCCAAGGGTGTCTTTGCTTTTCTTGATCCTACTGTCAAGTGGTCATTCAGATTGATGGGTTTGCGGGCCAAGGATATAGCTTGGACTCATAACGGTATGGCCGGACGAGATTTCATATGCAGTTGTGGGAGTCTTCCCAATGTACCTCTTGTAGGAGTTCAGGGTTGCATTAATTACAACCCGGTGCTTCTCAGGAGACAGATGAGGTTTGCTGTAGAGGGTCCTCCTCTCGGGCGAGAGATTCAGGAGTCCTTCTACTTCCCGATTGAGGGCAATCAGGCCAAGTTGAGGCAAGTGTTGGATGAGTGGCGTGACATTCAAAGGAAGGGCAAAGTTCCTTATGGCAAGGTTAATAGCCGGTATTTTCCTCTATTTGATGATTGGCTTCGAAAGAGGATAGAGATCACACATCTACCATTTCCGGGAGGTGATCCTTGGTGTCCTATGATCGAGGGTCCGCGTTCTTCTGTCAGTATGGAAGAATTCCTCGAGATGAAGGGGGCCAGAGATCAGTTGCTTGCGGAGAAAACCGAATTGGAGAGGAGTGTTGCTCGGATTCAGATGGCTAATCAGGAGATCAGAGTAAGGATGGAAGATCAGGACAAGCGACATGCCCTGGAAGCAAAGCGCTTTGAGATGGACACTGCCTACTATGGGAAGATCAGCCAAGCCCTAGCGTCGTCGACAAAGGAGCACGACATCACTAAGGAGAAGCTAGCCAGAGCTTCAAAGGTCATTGAAGATGAGAAGAGGAGGCAAATCCTCGTGAGGGATCAGAGGGACGACATAGTCAGAATCCTCGTGGCTGAGTGGGAAGCAAAGCTGAAGATTAAGGAAACAGAGAAGGTAAAAATAATTGCTGAGAGAGATCATTATATCGCCGAGAGAGATCATTACATTGCTGAGAGAGATCATTACTTCAGGCAGATGAAGATTCACCAGAAGGAGGTGGGGAGATTACAGCAGGAGAACACCGAGCTCAGGTTCGCCGCAGAGTTTGCGAAGATGGTTGATGATATAGGGCCTTCTGTGGGACCTTCATCAGGCTAGACCTTTTTTATTTGTGTGGATTACCGTCAGGCCTGTTGACGGAATTCATTTGCTTGTATTTCCTTCCTGATTCTGGGGAATTGTATTTGACTTGTATCAGTTTTGATGTATGACTATGGCACTTATTGTGCATTTTGTTATGTGACAGTTGTTTTCATTCAGTGATCTATCTTCAAGCTTTATTTGCTTTCCTGTATGCACTCACACAGCACGCACATGGTTGGGTGGTATTTTTCTAAATCATATATCTCTGATCCGTATGATGAAATCAAATGATGAATGTTAGAATATTGCTGCCGGATTATTATATGTCTCGATGAAGCCAGGATCGAGAGATAAAGTGTTCCTCATGTGGATAAACACTGCATTCATGCATGATCATAATAACTTGTTTTTTATTTTGCAGGTATCAGTTCTAACGTGCGTGATTGTTTCAGGAATCATTGCTCGTGCTCGTAGAGTCGTACCTTTGCACTCAACACGCCCTCACAGATACTTCACTAGACGCAACACTCCAAGGCTGATGGATCTCCCTAATTCAGATGTTCTCGAGCTGAAAGATAAGATGAACGAACTGATCAACATCATGCAGGGTTTTGCAGTTGGTCAGAAAGCTTTGACTGACAAAGTTGAGAAGCTCGAGCGGGCTTCTGCTGCCAACAGCGGTGTCAACCTGGATGGTGTCTCCAACCAGGGGCTGGGTGGTTCCAGAGATGGTGGAAAGAGAACGACTGTGGGCGTGGTGAATAATGTTGGTGGTTTTGGTGCTGCCACTGGTGGTCAACCTGTTCAGATGGGTAATAATGTGAAGGATAGTCTATTCCCTCCATTCTTTGGGGTTGATGATGACAGAGAGGAAGACCGAGAAGCTGATCAATTCTCTATGCACAATGAGCCGTTTGGGCAGTATGGTGTCCAACCGCAGAACAAAGAGATTCAGTTGCTGGCAGAAAAGATCAGGGCTCTCGAAAGCTATGCCACTCCTGGGGTTGTCAACATGTCAAATATGGGGCTAGTCGAGGGGATTGTGATCCCACAGAAGTTCAAGGCGCCCGCATTTGATAAATATAATGGGAGTTCCTGCCCAGAGACTCATCTTCAGGCCTTCGTCCGCAAGATCTCTGCATATACGGTGCACCAAAAGCTGTGGATGTACTTCTTCCAAGACAGTTTGTCTGGAGGATCCTTGGAGTGGTACACCAAGCTGAAGTCTTTTGATATTAAGAGATGGCAGGATCTTGGTGACGCTTTCTTTAAACAGTATCAATTCAAAGCTGACATGGCTCCTAGTCGTACCCAGCTGCAGGGTATGTCTCAGAAGTCAAGTGAAGGGTTTAAAGAATACGCGCAAAGATGGAGGGAGTTGGCTGCCAGAGTGCAACCTCCATTGGTGGACAGAGAGATGTCGGATTTGTTCATGGGCACCCTGTAGGGGGCATTCGCTGAGAGAATGGTGGGTTGTCCAGTGACTAACTTTGCTGACATTGTCGTGGCCGGTGAAAGGATTGAGAGTTGGTTGAAATTGGGGAAGATACAGGGTGGTAATGCTTCGTCGTCAGGATCGAAGAAGCCCTTCGGAAACGGCCAAAGGAAGAAAGAGGGTGATACAAGTGCGGTGTACACTCAGAGAGGACCCAGTAGGGATCGTTACTATCAGCACAATGCTCCGGTAACTATTCCTGCTGATAATCAGCCTGCACAACAGCAACAGCAGCAACCACAACAACAAAGGCAACCGTTTCAGCAGAGACCTCAGAGGGCTGGATACCAAGTCAGGGGGAGAATGAATGATTGGCAGTTTGATAGGCCGCCTGTGACCTATTCTTTCCTGTTGAAAAAGCTGAAAGACCTGGGGTTGGTACAACTAAGAACTCTGGCACCTTTGAGACCTGATCAGAGGCCAGCCAACTTTGATGAGAATGCGAAGTGTGAATTTCATTCAGGTGCTCCTGGGCATAATGTAGAAGACTGCAAAGCTTTTAAGCATGTAGTCCAAGACCTGGTGGATTCAAAAGCAATCAACTTTGCACCATCTCCCAACGTGAATGCTAATCCCATGCCCGCGCATGGTCAAAGGGGGGTGAATGCTATCTCTGAGGAGAATAGAATCGGGCTGTTGAGGGTTGATCAATTGATGACTCCGTTGGCTGAGGTCAAGTGGCAGTTGTTGTTGAATGGGGTCTATCCGGGCTGTGGCAATGGCTGTGTTGAGTGCATTGTTACCCCTGAGGGGTGTATACTCGTGAGAGAGACTGTCCAAAGGCTGATGGACGAAGGAAGTATCCGGGTTGAGAAGGTTGGTTTGGGAAAGGATGATGTCTCCACTATAACGATTTACTTCGACCCGGTTGATTTGTCAACTCTGGCGGAGGCGGCTCCAGTTACTATCACGGTACCTGGGCCAATTCCGTATGACAAAGATGATGCCGTGTCGTGGCATTATGATGGGGAGGTATATTGCAACGGAGAAAAGGTAGAGGATCAAGCTGCAGGTGAAACCACCGTTTCAAAGGTGGATAATGTCGGCCCCAGTGGTTTCACTCGCAGTGGAAGACTGTTTGCTCCTGATACGAAAGGGCGGTCCAGGCAAAAGAGGGATCGAAACGAACAACTGCGTCCAGCATGATCGTTTGTACTTTGGATATGACACATGGATAATCCCCGGTAGGGATCAGTCGGAAACGTCTTGTTCAGAAGGCAGAAAGCAAAGAGAGTCTGAGGACATATGGGGTGTAACCGAGTTGGAACTCGATGAGATCGCGGTTTCACATTGCCATTAGGATAGATTTTTCCTTTTGTGCGCAATTACTTCTTTTCAGGAATTGCTTCCTTTGTATTGCTCAGTTTGAGCCACACTTTTTCAATCAATAAAATGCATATTCAGTCAAATAATTTTGTTTTTGTTTTCATCACCGCTTTGATTGCAAAAACATCCAATTGTTTGTGATAAAGAATCTTGCATTTTAAGACGTACAGGTCCCTTCCAATGCATGTTTATAAGATTGAAAACTTGAAATCTTATTCGGAAGGTTGAGTGACTCAAGTGTTGAAATCTTGACGCACCTGGGGCACGTTTTTATCTAACAATCTCCTTTGCAGGTACTGTTAGATATTTTCACTCACTTGCAGGTTGTGATGTGGAAGCTTTTGACGAAAGATCCCCACAGAGTCCAATCAGGGACGAATGAATTGAGGAATGGTGAAAAAACGGCGAGAGACGTACGACGATCTTGGATATTAATCAAGAAGACTCTTCAAAGTCTGAAGATTAGAAAGTTTGTACCAATATAAGGAGTTTGTTCTCCGTAGAGGACGGAGCAGTCGAGAATACAAGGTGATGAATCAGAAAAGTCCAGACGAGTCTGGGAGTTCTCAAAATTGGAAAGTTGACAGTGGATTTAGATGGTGAATGCCCTGGTTCGACGAGTCGACGGGTGTTCGGTACCAGATTTCCTGGTTTCCCCAAGCAGGGTGGGGATTGTTACTTCCTCAGCAGATTCAAGGTCTGTGTATTCCCTAGCAGGGTCGGGATGGTTATCTTCCAAGCGGGTTTGAGATCGGTGTTTCCTCAGCAGCCTGGCCTGGAGGTTGCTATTTCCCAGTGGAGGTATCTGTCGGTGGTGGTTTCTCCTAGCAGAGTCGGGATTGTTGTATCCCCAGCAAGTCAGAGATTGTTGGTTTCCCCACAGAGTGCGTTGGTGGTTCTTTCCCCAGCGAAGTCCCCAAGCGGACCGGGGGCAGAGGAGGTTATTCCTGGTAAGGGTGGCCTATTTCCCAGCAGCGGTGTTATTCCCCAGCAGGGTGGAGATCAGAGTGTTGGCGAGTTCCTCAACAGAGTGCCTCGAGCTCCCCAGAAGAGTCCCTTAAGGGGGATACTTTTTTATGCATTCATCATGTAGATAAGCATAGCATATTGCATAATAAATCGCATAGCATTTCCATGATTATGGAGCATTACGCTGAAAAAAGTCATGCATCATCATTGCAAGCATAAGCTAGTCTCGAGTCGTGGTTACCGTTTGAGATTTGGTTTTGCCAGTGGGTGAGGATGTTACTCAAGCCGTGGTTACCGTTTGAGAAGTGGTTTCGCTAGTTGGAAAATCAGCAGCATTGCAAGTATCAGTTATTCGAGCCGTGGTTACCGCTTGAGATTTGGTTTCGCCGGATGGTGAAGATGTTACTCTGAGGAGTTTAGCATCGTGGTGTTGGGTCAATAATATTCCCCAGTAGTGCGATACTTGAGGAAATTTCTGTCGTGCGGGATAGAATTTGGAGATGTTACTCTGAAGAGTTTAGTATCATGACGTCAGGTTAACAATGTTCCCCAGTAGTACGATACTGGAGGAAACTTTTCCGTCGGGCGGAGATGGAAATAAAATCAAAGGACGTTACGCGATCAGCGTGAAAATACAATTCAAATGGAGAAAAGGAAGTGTTGCGGCATTTTCTGGAGAGCGGGGTTCAAATGGAGAAAAGGAAGTGTTGCGGCATTTTCTGGAGAGCGGGGTTCAAATGGAGATTGGAGTTGAAGATTATATCCGGGATGAGGTCCTCAGGATTATCTTCTGTTCATGTGTCACCTTAGACTTTGGCTGAGGCCAACAGAGGTTGTTATGGGTGTCTTCTAAGGAAGAGATGCACATGTTACCTTCCTTTTGTGAAGGTGTACCCTCTGATATGTCGCCATCAGAGTGGTGTTTTGGTGTTATTTCTGACGTTGCCAGCGGAATTATCACAAGTTTCTGGAGAGCGGGGTTCAAATGGAGAAAAGGAAGTGTTGAGGCATTTTTTGGAGAACGGGGTCCAAATGGAGAAAGGGAGACACGGGGTGTTTTCTAGAGAACGGGGTTCATAATGGCGATCACAAGTTATCGTCAGGCGACTGGGGTTCGAATGGAGATCGGGGTTCATTATTTGGCAAACAAGACTACTATGAAGTTGTCGGGGTTCAACTGCGGTGATCCGGGATCATTCGCGCAAAAGAAAATATTTGTTCGGGGTTCAAGAAAAGAAAACGAAAAAGTATCACTCAGAAAGTTCTGGGGTTCAAGAAAAGTAAAAAAAAAAAATAATAATAATCCTCAGCGGAAGTGGCGTTCAGGCCATGGTTATCCCTGTGTTACCATTTATGTTGGTATACAGGTCAGTATTTCTGTTCGGGGTTCAGGCCGACTTTTTCCGTACCGGACGGGTTCTTCTTTCGAGATTGCTTCTTTGCCGATTCTGACGGGCATTGTTGATTATTTCCCATCAGAGTGCAAATTGTTCGTCTGTTCTTGGTATTCAATCACTCTTCACCCTGATCATCTGAAAGCCGAGGCTATTCATATCGACAGGTTCACATTGGATTGAATAGGGGCAGCTGTAACACCTTAAAATTTGCCCTCCTATCTTGGGACTAGCTTAACATATTGCATTTCATCTTTTAGGACATTAGTCATTGCATATTTGCATATCATGTGGAAACAGTGAGCAAGTCATCCTCCTAAGTCTTGTTCGGAAGATAAAGGGGTTAGAAGATGCAAGCCTGAGGGTCTCATGAGTTGGTCATTATTCATCTGAGGTTTATGCTTCAATTAGGGTTTCTTGGTTCTTCAAGGAGATTGATCTTTATCTTGGTTTAAATGGTACATCACCATCATCATGGATACATCATCATCACCAAGAGATTCATTATTCCTGATCATGTGCCTTGGGATTAGGGTTTTGACCTTTGGTCAACCCTAATCAGTTGAATTATGCCAGTCAGGGTTTTTCAAGGAGATGAGGTCTTCATTGAGATGGGGATCATCATGTGGTTTTATTGAGCTTTTGAAAGCTAGGGTTTCATCAGGGAGCCATTTCATCAAGAGATTGAGGCTCAACTTCATTTGTGCATGACCAAGTCATCTATCAACTGAAAAAGTCAACCAAAAGTCAACTGTTGGATTTGGAGGTGGGAAGTGGTTAGAAATACTTCATTCATGTTCAAACAAGTCTCATTTGACATTTCAAACATCAACAATGAAGAAAATAAAGTCAGGACAAAACTTTCCAAAAATAGAAAGTGACTTGTAATTCAAAATTGCCAAAAATGGAAAGGTTTTCTCCCCAAGATTACATCATCAAGAAAGCTTCAAACGAAATTTTGTTGAACATGAAAGTTGTAGATCTTGTTCTCCCATTTCCAAAAAGTCCAAGATCATGAATTTATTATTTATGGTTGAAGAGATATGGATCAATCTTGGCCAAGTGAACATTGAACTTCAAAGGAGCATAACTTTCAAACCATAAATCCAAATGAGATGGCTCTTTTTGCAACATTCTTGTTTTAACTTCTACTATCCAAAACATACATTACATGGCATGCATTCCATTCATATAAATATTTGAAAATTCAATGCATTTTGGAGGGAAAAAATGGAATTCAAAATTGGTGAATTATTTGAACATGACATTACTTCCATTGGCTCCAAAACATCATTTTGAGTGAAATCAAGGCCAAAAACATGCACTATTCACATGCCATGTCCATGCATAAGGTGAAAAGTTCAATTTTGCAAAACACCTCCAAACTTAACCATTTTTCATTAGCACTTGGTTTAACTTAATTAATCATGATTAGTGAGGTATATATAACATAAATCATAACAGAATTTTCACATTTTCCAATTCTAGATCTAGAATTCTCAAAGTCTCTCAAAATTCTCTCTCATTTTTTCTCCAAATTTCTTCACATCTCATGCATTTTTCTTGATCAATTCATCATCTAGCATCATCATAGAGCAAGATGCAAGCAAGAATCACATGAATTCGTGGAGTTTGAAGCCTATGCAAGCTTGAAGATCATCAATGGTGGAATTCAAAATCTGTTGAAACAAGGCCAATTGAACCTCAAGACTTCATCCATACACTTATACAAGCTTGCTAGAACACATTGGAAGCATTGTAAGGCGTTGAAACCACACGAATCGAAAGCTGCTCATCAAGAGGTCAAAATTTCGAGTCTCTCTTTTCTTGAAATTGTTGTGCTAGACTTGTAGATCTTGTTTGTGTGAGCATGCTGAGCTTTGAACCACTGAAAACCGTGCATTATTGAGTGAGTTATGGTGATTTAAAGTTCTATGCATGAAACTTAAGTTGATCGATTCTCATTGTTCATGATGTTTTTGGTTTAATTAATTGTGGATTATTGTTATGTGATGAAAGACCTTCGTGTTCATGTGCTTAATTCTAAAATCTGAGAAATTTGTTCATCATCATGATGATGATGGTACTGTTCATCGCGTGTTGCATGAAGAAGATGATGAACGAGCTATGGCCACGCTTTGATTCAGGGGAAAACCGTTCCCTTAGAGAGGCGCTAGGGTTGCATTCCCATTGGTTGCATGAAAATGCCATGCAGGCGCGCCACTTTCAGTTTGAAAACGCGCCTGGTTCGATTCCAGGCGGCGTCTTGTTTGTTCAAAGGCCATGCATTATTTGTTTTCCCTCCATCACATGTTCATGTATGCTTCATTCATGATTTTTAATTTTTCTTCAACTTTAAAAAATCAAAACAAAATAAATAATGATCCAAAATATACCAGGATTTTTGCATTAGGTCACAGTTTGTGTCTAGTTTTTTATCATTATTTTTTCACAAATTGTGCCTGGCTGGATTTAATTTTTCCCTAGGGTTCTTGTACATGTATGCATTCTTGACATTGCTTTGCTATATCATTTATGAAATGCTCAATTTTCATCCAATGCTCATGAAATTTTACATGTAGAAACTAGATATCTTGCTGGACATTTTGGTGTTGAGTTTGCATTTTTATCAATTGCCATTGCTGAGTTATGATTTTTCTAAGTTAGGTGTGACAATTTGTGTCACACCTTTGCTTGTCCAATTTGATTGATGCATTTACCATGCCAAATGATTTCCAAATGTTCTGATTTTTTGTATGGTGCTTGATATGCATGTTGTGAATGCTCATGATTTTTTGTGGAATTTTTGGATTGATTTCTGATTTGATTGAGATTTTTCATTCTGGATGATCATTTGTGAACTTTTGAAGGACATTGAACTTCAATCTTTTGTGAAATGCTTGTGCTTTATCCTATGAATGTGAAATTTTTCACACTCTTTCTAGACATGTTTAAGGTGGTTTTGGCTTTGGTTTGAGGTTTTTATCAATTACCATTTCTGTTTTAGGCTTGTGCTAAGTTGATGTACCAAGTTGTGCCCTATTTTGAGCTTGTTTGTGCTTACCTTGCCTTATGCAATTTGATTACCATGCCTAATCATGTCCAAATGTCCTAATGTTTTGTGTGATGATCATGTTGTGTGTTCTGTTTACCCATAATTTTTGCCAAAATTAATTGAATCATTTTTGAATTAATGTGCATTTGTTCATTCTGTTGTCACAATGTGCTTTCAACTTGCATATCTTGCCATATTTGGTTCATGAAATGAAATTGGTGAATGATATTGATGTGGGATCTTTTGGATGATGTTCTTAATTGATTGAAGTTAACTCATGTTAAATTTCATGTTCTGTTTTGAATTTTTTCCCCATCTTTGACCCTAGGCCTGGACCTAGTGGTTGTCTCATCTTTGAGCTTTGATTTCAGGTTGAACATCCAGGGTATATGGTTCATGATGCAACCTCACTTGAGCATTTTATGCTTGCTTTTGACTACTAACATTGTGTGTTTTGTAGGGTTGTTAACTCATTTGAGTTTGACTTGTGGCTTATGCCTTTGCTTATTGGGTTTGACTGTTGATATAGATGTTGTCTGTTTGTCTGTACAGTTTAACTGATTTGTTTGATGTTTCCACAGGTACATAAGTTGCTTAAGTTCATTTTGAACTTGCTTTTGCTTGGTTGCTTAACCACATAGGTATAACTCTCTGACTTCATGTAGTCTGGAAGACCTGTCCTGTTACTTGGGCAAGCACCTGTCTGAAGCCCTCCTTAAGAGGCAATGCTTGTGAATGTTTATTTTTGTGCCAAGCAGGAAAAGACCTTTGATAAGGCAATTGGCAGATAAAAGAGATGTGCAATCCATCTCCTGCTATTCAGTCGAGTCATTCACTTTGCTCACACACCTTGTGTTGATGCATTGTGGATATTAACCCAAGATCTTTGTTGAGTCAGTCATATGTGGAGAAGAGTTCCAACTTTCTGAACTCCCACTTTCATTTGTCTGAAGCTCTCCCAGGCCAGGGCTAAGAGCTGTGAGGTCTTACCCTCACTTCCCATTTCATCTGCTTCACCCTAACTCTCAATGTTAGGGTTAAGAGCTAACATCACCCGATTCCAGTTGGCTTGTGTTTCACAGCCTAACCTTGTGTGAGCCCACTTTGTTTGTATATAGTGTGTGCTAATTGTGTGTATGTTTGCTTTGCCTGTGCTGTTTAGGATAGCTTGCTGCCTGTGCAAGTTAGATAGAACCCTCAACCTAGGACCATTGTGGATTGCATGATAACTATTAGGCTCGAGTCAGTCTCCCTTCTAGTTTGTCATTTCCCAGTCTCTGGTTAGGAGAAAGTTTCTCCCCTGTTAAGGGGAACTACGTTGCCCTGATCCTCATACCAGATGTGGTACGCAGGCAGGAGGTCGTACGAGATCTCTCTGGGCACCCTTTTTCTTTTTGTGTGTGTTTGCTTGACAGTTACTAGGCTCGAGTGCCAGACTCCTTAGTAACTTGTTTTGTTGGTTAACCTTCTTGTGTGTGTTAGGATATGGATGTAAGACCAGCGATTGGCAGTCCGTATCCTATTGGTGTTTGTTTGTGTGGAGTCCGACGTAAGTCCAGCGATTGGCAGTTGGTTTCCTGTGTGTGTTTGTTGGTTCGGAGTCTGATGTAAGTCCAGCGATTGGCATTCGGTTTCCATGTTTGCCTGTTTGTGTGGAGTCTGACATAAGCCCAGCGATTGGCAGTCGGTTTTCCGTGTGTTTTGTTTGGCGTGCGTGAGCAGAACTACGGTAGCTCTGATTCTCATTCCAGATGAGATACGTAGGAATAGGATGTGATATCCTAGCGAGCCTGTTCCCCTCTTTTTCCACCTGTGTTGGTTCCGGTGTGTGTGTATTCTTTTGAGCAGCGTTTAACAACCTTTCTTCTATCCTTTTTGAGCGTGGATCCCGTTGAGTACGACGGATGCGTAGGGGTGCTAATACCTTCCCTTCGCATAACCGACTCCCGATCCCATCTCTCTTTGGTCGCGAGACCATGTCTTTTCCAGGTTTACTTCGAGCATTTCCTTTCCCTCTTTTGGGATAAATAACGCACGATGGCGGCTCTATTTGTTTTTTGTTTTAGCCCGCCGGTTGTTTTTCGCGGATGCGACACCAGTTACTGGGTTAATAAAGGATAAATCGACTGAAAGAGAAAGGACATCGGGATACCGGTTACTGGGTATAAAATGATGACCAATCCAAAGGAGAAACAATCATTACCAAACAAGGGTAAATGAGAGATAACTCGTTGGGGATACATTGACAAAAGCAACGATCCCAAAGATATATCACCGATTACTGGGTGGTATACTCAAAATTGAAGGAGTATCAATACCGAATATTGGATAAAGATAACCAACAAAGAGGGGATTACATCTACCGGTTACTGGGTAGAAAACCACAGAAATAGGACTTACAACTACCGATTACTGGGTAGAAGGCCACAACATCCGCTGGGGAAAGATGGACAATTACTGGTTACTGAGTAATTGAACAACCAAACCATAGGGAACTGCAGGGGAAATAACTAGAGAGACACAACGAAACAAGACTCAACCCCATGAGGATATAACTCAGGGGAGTAATTCCATCCCAATACATATTTAGGGAGGAAATTGAAACAAGATCATCCACGAGGATATAACTTAGTGGGGAATATAGAAGGAAAGATATACATTTTCTGCCTAAAAGGATGACTCTATATGGAGAGATCAGACACAATCATCTGCTTGGGGAAGAACATTTCACCACTAGCAGGAGATAACAAGCAAAGATATATGGCAAAAAATGCAACATGAACATATGAATGCTATAAATATGCATGTATATGCATGGTTTATGTATGATTAATGTTGACAAACAGACATATCTAACACAAACAGGTCCAATAATCAATGGACAGACATCTAGTATAACATCTCAAAAGAGAAGGCTAGGCCCACAGGAGAAATCCAATCTGGTGGGGAACATCAAATACCAGGAGGCACAAACTGCCGCCGGGGATCAAGACCGCTGATGAGGATAAGCAAAGGTCACAACTATCAAATGCTGGGGATCTTCCGACAATTCCGCTGAGGAGACATCTTTGCCGCCGGGAGAAGGAACAAATTGCTCCGTTGGGGAAATCATAGAGTCACCGCCAGGGATTTACTGCTGAACGGCCAAAGGATCCAACATAGAGGAAACTCTACTAGAGAGCTCAATCAAGGATAGGATTCCGTCGTAGAAGAAACTCTACTGGGGAACTTATCAAGGGATGATATGAAGCCCTGTGGGGAACAACCAACAAACAGAAGTTCCAATAATCAAAACAAACTTCCTCTTATCTGCTGGAGAGATATCTCTACTAGGAGAAAAGAGAACCAATGCTCCACTGGGGAAGGACACAACATCTTCATCACCAGCTCTGTCGGGAGGAAGATTTTCCAACAAGGAAGGGGAAACAAATTATCAGGCTATGATCAGGAAACTCCACTGGGGAAGGCTAAAGGCGATCCAACTAGGGATGATCTGCGTGAGCAACCCTACTGGGGATGAGTTGTAGGCAAACCCGCTGGGGAGAAACTACTAGCCAACCTGTTGAGGACTTCTACTCATGCTGGGAATTTCTGCTCACTCTGCAGGAGATTTCCATTTATACTGAGGGAAAACCAAACTCCTCGAAAATAGATAGCATATCAGTTTTTATCAATCTATAAGGGATTTTAGGCCAGTTCACACAAGGGATGACAACCATATAATTGATAAAACACAGATGCTAGACTCAGACTTTCTGGGGATCTGAGGATGGAGGTATACACATCTCCAAGAAGATCAAGGCCAAAACTCCAGGCCTCTGGGGAATTTGATGGTGTATCACCTTCCTCTGTGCTTTCTAGGGGAGACAACCTGAAAGATGATGAAAATGATACAAATATGCCAAGAATATGAATAAATGTCTTACCCTTTTGGAGATCGTACTATCCTTGGGGAGAGCACTGAAGACGTTCCATTTATCCTTTTGATCATTGTGAATGTTCACTTTGCTTTAAAACAGTTTATAAAACTTTATTTTTTTAAAACAATGATATTTATCAATTAAAACATGCAAACATTTGTTGAACAGAAACAAGTAAGAGTGCAAAGAATTGGATAAAGGCTCAAATTTATTTGATAGAATGGTAGTCCGCAAATGGCGAGACTCCATGGATCTTTACAAATTTGAAATTGGTGATATATATTGGAAAGAGGGATACATTAAACATAATGACCATTTCTCCACCAACTTTGAATCCAATGTATTCGAAGCTTCAGTTGACGATGACTGAGCGAGAATCTTTGACAGATGACGGTTGTAGAACAAAGTCTTATCAGGATGCAGTTACTTGCCAAATCCCTAATTTGTGTCTCTAACTTTTGTCTGGACCGCCCTTTCGGGTTTTCAATCCACCGAGACGCTCATTTTTGCCTAAGTCTCTCTTTCAGGTTTTCAACTTAACGAGCTATTCTGTTTTTATTTTTAGGCGAAGTGTTTCTTGACTGCATCTGAATTCACAGGACGAGTGAAATCCTCCCCATCCATAGTTATAAGTATCAAAGCACCTCCTGAAAAGGCTCTCTTAACAACATATGGACATTCATAGTTTGGAGTCCACTTGCCCCTAGAATCGGGCGCGAAAGACAAAACTTTCTTGAGCACGAGGTCACCTTCTCGAAACACACGAGGCTTGACCTTCTTATCAAAGGCTTTTTTCATCCTCTACTGATACAACTGACCATGGCACATGGCAGTTAATCTCTTCTCTTCAATCAAATTCAGTTGGTCATAACGACTCTGAACCCATTCAGCCTCAGTCAACTTGGCTTCCATCAAGACTCTCATTGATGGGATCTCAACCTCCACGGGGAGCATAGCCTCCATGCCGTATACAAGAGAGAAAGGGGTTGCCCTTGTTGAAGTGCGGATATACGTGCGATAGCCATGCAGAGCAAATGGCAGCATCTCATGCCAATCTTTGTACGTAACAACCATCTTCTGGATAATCTTCTTGATGTTCTTGTTAGCAGCTTCAACAACCCCATTCATCTTGGGTCTATAAGGAGGAGAATTATGATGCGCAATCTTGAACTCGCTACACAACTCTTTCATCATTTTATTGTTCAAATTAGATCCATTATCAGTAATGATCTTGTCTGGCACACCATAACGGCATATGAGTTGATTCTTGATAAACTTCACAACCACCTGCCTGGTCACATTTGCATATGATGCCGCTTCAACCCATTTGGTGAAGTAGTCAATTGCTACGAGAATAAAACGGTGACCGTTTG
Source organism: Lathyrus oleraceus (assembly GCF_024323335.1). Classification (NCBI taxonomy): domain Eukaryota; kingdom Viridiplantae; phylum Streptophyta; class Magnoliopsida; order Fabales; family Fabaceae; genus Lathyrus; species Lathyrus oleraceus. The sequence continues at coordinate 108,164,177 of NC_066583.1, forward strand.
ACGCCTTTGGCTCTATCATGCCAATCATGTCAATTCCCCACATAGAGAAAGGCCATGGTGAGGAAATAACATTCAGAAGTGTCGGGGGAACATGAATCTTATCCACATAAATTTGACACTTGTGGCATTTCTTCACATATTTGCAGCAATCAGACTCCATTGTCAGCCAATAGTAGCCTGCTCTCAACATCTTATTTGCCATGGAATGTCCATTGGAATGAGTACCAAATGAACCCTCATGGACTTCAGTCATTAACAGGTCTGCTTCGTGTCTATCCACGCATCTGAGTAGAATCATGTCAAAATTCCTCTTATAAAGTACATCACCATTGAGGTAGAAACTGCCAGATAATCTCCTCAAAGTCTTCTTATCTTTAACAGATGCCCCAGGCGGGTAAATCTGACTTTGGAGAAAGCACTTGATATCATAATACCATGGCTTATCATCTTTCACTTCTTCTACTGCAAATACATGAGCTGGTCTATCCAAGCGCATCACAGTAATATTGGGGACTTCATTCCAATATTTTACCACAATCATCGAAGCAAACGTAGCAAGAGTGTCTGCCATCTGATTCTCATCTCGAGGAATATGATGGAAGTCAACCTCAGTAAAGAACGTTGAAATCCTATGGGATGAGGCTAGGCTGATTTGTCTCCCATTCACCCTTAATCTTATTAACAACAAGGGCCGAATCACCATAAACATCAAGATGTTTGATCCTAAGATCAATGCACTCTTCCAAACCCATAATACATGCCTCAAACTCCGCCATATTATTCGTGCATTTGAAAGTTAGCCTTGCTGTAAAAGGAAAATGTGTGCCCTTAGGAGTAATAATCACTGCCCCAATACCATTTCCATATTGATTAACAGCGCCATCAAATACCATGCTCCATCGGGAACCAGGCTCTGGCCCTTCATCGAGCGTAGGCTCATTGAAATCTTTCATTTTCAAATAAAGAATCTCCTCATCAGGGAAGTCATACTGAACAGCTGATAATCCTCGATTGGTTGATGTGCCAAGTGGTCAGCCAAGATACTACCTTTAATAGCTTTCTGAGCTCGATACTCAATGTCATACTCAGATAACAACATCTGCCAACAGGAAATCGTCCTAGTTAAAGCAGGCTTCTCAAAGATATACTTGATTGGATCCATTTTGGATATCGACCAAGTCGTATGATTCAACATATACTGGCGTAAATGCTTAGCAGGCCAAGCCAAAGCACAGCATATCTTCTCAAGCATTGAGTATCGAGACTCACAATCAGTGAACTTCTTACTCAGATAGTATATGGCATATTCTTTCTTCCCTGATTCATCTTGCTGACCCAATACACAACCCATGGAGTCCTCAAGCACTGTTAAGTACATAATCAATGGTCTCCCTTCAACAGGCGGAGACAGAATCGGAGGCTCAGACAGATACTCTTTGATATTGTCAAAAGCTTTCTGGAAATCCTCGGTCCAATCATGACGCTGATCTTTCTGGAGGAGGTTGAATATAGGCACACATGTGGCAGTCATGTGGGATATAAATTTCGAAATATAATTCAAGCGGCCAAGAAAACCTCGGACTTGCTTCTCAGTTTTGGGCGCAGGCATCTCTTGTATTGCTTTGACCTTGGCAGGATCAACTTCAATACCTCTTTCACTGACAATAAAGCCCAATAACTTTCCGGAACCGACTCCAAATGTACACTTGTTCGGATTCAGACGGAGTTTGTACTTCCTCAAACGCTGAAAAAGCTTCAACAATTGCTCTACATGTTCAACTTCCATTCTCGACTTTGCAATCATATCATCAACATATACCTCTATCTCCTTATGCATCATATCATGAAACAAGGAAGTCATAGCTCGTTGATACGTGGCTCCGGCGTTCTTCAAACCGAAGGGCATCACTCGATAACAGAATGTTCCCCAAGGTGTGATGAATGTTGTCTTCTCCATATCCTCGAGTGCCATTTTAATCTGGTTATAACCGGAAAATCCGTCCATAAACGAGAAGACATTGAATTTAGTTGTATTATCTACTAACATATCAATGTGTGGTAGAGGGAAATCATCTTTCGGACTAGCTTTATTCAAGTCTCGATAGTCCACACACATTCGGACTTTTCAATCTTTCTTAGGCACATGCATAATATTGCCCACCCGTTGAGGATATGTAGAAGTCACCAGAAACCTCGTATCAATTTGCTTCTGAACTTCTTTAATCTTCACTTCCATATCAGGATGAGTTCTTCTGAGCTTCTGCTTCACAGGCACACACTCAGACTTCAAAGGCAGTAAATGTTGCACGATATCAGTATCCAGACCAGGCATGTCTTCATACGACCAGGCAAAGACGTCAACATACTCTTGTAGCAACTCAATCAACCCCTTCTTCACAGACTCTTCCAGGAGTGCCCCAATCTTTACTTCACGAACACAATCCTCAGACCCCAAGTTGACTATTTCCAGATTCTCAAGATGCGGCTGAATGGTCTTCTCCTCTTGCTTAAGCAGACGGGTAATCTCATCAGGAATCTCTTTAACATCATCTTCTTCTGCCTCAAATACAGAGAACTCAAAGTTGGGAGATGGTGTTGGATCATTATGTTCAATGGGTTTGATCAACCTGCATAATGATTTTAGATATAAAAAGAGATTTCAGAATTCAAGCAAGGCAAATCATTATGCAGATGAAAAGATTGATTTTATTCTCTCTTTTTTTTAGGGTTTTATGGTGATCACCAATTTCATGCAAAAAGCAAAAAGGGAAAATAATTTGGAAAAAATAAACATTTTACATGTAATTTTTGAATGAATATCATTGTATTAATGTGCCAACAATGTCATCACTTCTCCTTTTGGCATGGGATAAGGGTTTTTAAACAAAAGTGAACATATTACATGGACTTATGGACAACTGTTGGAACATCAACAGCGACCCAATTATTGCAGATTCCTCCAGGGATGACAAAGTTGCCCAGATCTTCCTCTGCATCATCTTCTACTATAGCAGTAGCCTCTTGGTCTTCGATAGTGTGGATGAAACCTCCACTCTGGAACAACCCATGCTCGTTGAAAACGGCTGAAGAATACCATATGCCAGCCCGGGATTTATTATCTTCCAGCTTAATCATTTGTCTTAAACCAATAGTTGCGCCATGCTCAATGGCCAACTTCGCATCATTGTAGGACGCAAATGAAGAAGGTCTTTTCCTTGAAGGCTCGACAATAGACAAGGCTTGGAACGGAGTCCCAACCTCATCCTCAGCATTTATATAGTAAAAGGAAGACAAATGGCTTACCAAGAGAGCCTTCTCTCCCCCTATCACCACCAACTTTTTGTTCTTCACAAATTTTAACTTCTGGTGTAGGGTGGATGTCACGACGCCTGCCTCGTGAATCCATGGTCTACCAAGAAAACAGTTATATGATGGGTGGATATCCATGACCTGAAAAGTGATCTGGAAATCACTAGGTCCGATCTTGATTGGGCGCTCAACTTCGCCATCACAGTTTTCCTTGATCCATCAAAAGCTTTAACTACCACTCCACTCTGCCTCATGGGAGGCCCTTGATAAGAAAGTTTGGCCAGAGTGGATTTTGGCAACACATTAAGCGATGAGCCTGTGTCTACCAACACATTAGACAAGGCATCATCCTTGCAGTTCATGGAAATGTGTAGAGCCAAATTGTGGTCTTTTCCCTCCTCGGGAAGATCAGCATCGCAAAAGCTCAAATTGTTACAAGCAGTTATGTTTGCAACAATGCTATCAAACTATTCGATAGTGACATCGTGATCCACGTACGCCACGTGCAACACCCTTTGCAAAGCTTCACGGTGTGGTTCGGAATTCATCAACAAAGATAGGACATATATCTTTGATGGAGTTTGAAGCAGTTGATCAATGACATTGTACTCGCTCCTTTTGATGAGCCTCAGCATCTCATCACAGTCCTCTTTCAGAATGCCATGTTGGCCAATAGGGACAGGAGCTTTAACAACAATAGCAGGGTCAACACCCTTCACAACAAGTGCCGGATTCGAAGAAGAAGTCCCCACAGGGCCGGCAGGATGAACAACAGTTCTTCTCAAGACGTCTACATGGGGTTTCGGCGGCGCCTAAAAAACACGACCAATGCGGGTCACACCACTAACGTTAGATATACTCATAACAGAAGTGGAGGGCAACGACACCTCCTTCCCATCTTCCAACGCAATCGCGTTATATCTGTAGGGAACAACTTTGTTTGAAGAGTACGGGACCAGGCCCGCTGGCTTGATTACAAGAGATGGAGAAACCTTCTTCTTGTTGCCATCATATTTGACGACAACAGGTTCTGGTATTCTGAATACAGGCGAAATTACATCAACTTCATCCTCATTACGATTCTGAAGTATCTCTATCATACCCTGATCCAGCATCTCTTGGATGTCCTTCCTGACTTGGCGACATCCTCTCTCGTTGACAGTGCACACCTGGCATCTGTCATGGTCATGCTCATAATGACTGTATCCACATAACAGTCTATGCATCTCGACCAGCGATTTCCTGATATGACTGACATACAGGACTTTATATTTTCCAGGGCAACCCTGGACCATGTTCACAGCAGCTTTCCCATGCTCGGGCAATGGGTTCTTCTTTATGTTAGGACCTACATCCACGAAAAACAAAATCCCACTTCTAACAAGCTCTTGAACCTTGGTCTTCAGGGGATAGCAGTTCTCCACATCATGTTCGGGAGCACCAGAATGATATACACAATGAAGCTCATGCTTGTACCACCACTAAGGGTTGGTTGGTACCGCAGGTGGGTTACGTGGAGTGATCAGCTTTCTATCTATCAGCGACGGATAGAGTTCAGCATAAGTCATTGGAATTGGATCAAAAGTGACCCTCTTCCTATCGTAGTTGGTCTTGGTATTGGTGTTGTTTCGAGGCTGGTAGGCCTGCTGTTGTGGACGATGTTGTTGTTGATATTGTTGATGTTGTTGTTGTTGATGTTGATAATGTTGAGTTTCCCTGAAGGCATGTGCTATATAAGCCACTTGGTGCTGGTTATTGGCAGGGCGAACAGTCTTCCTCTTCACATAGGGTCTTCGTTTAATATGCGAAGACACAGCATGTGCCTCTCCCTCTTTCTTCTTTGCAAATCCCCCATATCGCTTTGTAGAAGAGCCTTCATCCCTGGTTAGACGTCCTTCCCAGACTCCTTCCTCTAGCCTCATTCCCATGTTCACCATTTCGATGAAGTCCGAGGGAGCACTAGCTATCATCCTCTCATAGTAAAATGAACTCAAGGTCTTCAGAAAGATCTTGGTCATTTCCTTCTCCTCGAGGGGTGGCAAAATCTATGCGGCCAACTCACGCCACCTCTGGGCGTACTCCTTAAATGTTTTCTTCTCTTTCTGGGACATAGCCCTCAGTTGGTCCCTATCAGGAGCCATATCAACGTTGTATTTATATTGCTTGATAAAAGCTTTGCCAAGGTCATTGAAGGAGCGGATGCTCGCACTATCCAGACCCATATACCATCTGAGTGCGGCACCGGACAGGTTGTCCTTGAAATAATGGATGAGGAGTTGATCGTTCTCGGTCTGAGTTGACATCTTGCGTGCATACATCATAAGACGGCTGAGAGGGAAAGTATTTCCCTTATACTTTTCAAAGTCAGGCACTTTGAACTTGATAGGGATTTTAACGTTGGGCACAAGGCACAACTCAGCAGCAGATTTACCAAAGAGGTCTTTCCCTCTTAGAGTCTTCAGTTCCTTGCGCAGCTCAAGGAATTGGTCATTCATAGCGTCCATCTTCTCATAAACATCTGGTCCCTCAGATGGCTCAGAATGATAGATGGTGTTTTCAACCCTCAGTAACGTGTGCACAACGGGAGGTGGCACAGCAAGGACCGAGCTAGATGCCGGCAGAGAAGCAAAGGTCGGAGCAAGACCCTCAGGCACAAAATTCGCGGGCATTCCCCAGGGAAACCCGACTGGCATAGCAGGAGCGAAATGAGCAGTGGTGGCAGGCACAGTAGAGGAAGCAACCTCTGAGATGACCGTCCTCTGGGGAGGAGTTGCAGGTGTTGGAGAAGACTGGCTTTGAGCAGCCAGTACTGACTCCATCATGGCAGTCAACCTAGCTACTTCCTCCTTCAATTCACGATTCTCTTGTTCAGGATGATCCATCAGCTTTGGTAGATTTGCCCTGGTGTTATACCGGTGCGTCAGCTTGTCTTCAAAATAAATGAAGAACACAGAGTTAGACCACTAATCAAGAAACCCTGAACAAAACCTGCTTATGCACATGATGCATGCAATGCTTGTGCATATGATTTGTTTTTGTTTGAGGAACTTTATAGAGATCTATTTGGAAATATTAATCTTTTAGACATATAATGGAATATTCATATCAATAACATTTGGAAGAATTTTTACACCAAAGAAGTACAGTCTTGGTAACCAAATACAATACAAGAGAGAAGGAAAATGAACATCCTATGGAACCCTAGAAACAATTGTCCAAAGCTCTCGAGACCGGAAGATAAGCTGCACGAAGCCTCTTCACCTCTCTTTTATAGGTTGCCTCCATATTTGCCTTCTCCTTGGCGAGTCGATCATACTTCCTCTTCCAAAACTTGGATGACTGAGGAAGAAGAGAAGTAACCACATCATCATGTTCATCAATAATTTGATGCTCTAGAAACTCTATCACAGCATCCTTATCTCTGAGTTGCTGAAGTAGCTTCTCTCGCTCACGGACCCAAGCACGTGAACGGTCTTCATCTCTCAACTCCTCTACTCCTTGGTTAGGGAGGGTTGAAGGCCCAACCATAACCATAGGTGTGGGTCTCGGATAGTCATAGGGCATGCGGTACTCCGAAGCTCTCTTCCTCACCCAAGATGTGTAGGGTTCCAAAGCGATACAATTCTTCGGACCAAGCTCTTTCCTTCCCTTCCTATGAATCTTGCGCCAAGCGCGGACCATTCTTCCCTTCAAGTTCTGGGGATATTTACTCTCTTTAAAGAACACACCTTCTATCAAAATGTTATTAGGTTTATCCTTTAAGGGGAACCCAAGTTGACAGCGAGACAAAATAGGGTTGTAGTTAATTCCACCACATGTACCAAGAAGAGGCACATTGGAGAATTCACCACAAGAATCAATAATCTGGACACCATCATACACACGGTTATACCAAAAGATATCATCATTAGTGAGAGACATAAGTCACGTAGACCACCGTAGACATCCTTTGTTCTCCTTGAAGGCGAGCGCTTGTGGCAAGTGCGAAATAAACCACTTGTACAACAGAGGCAAACAGCACACAATGGTACCACCACCCTTTGCATTCCTCATATGCAAAGATAAATAAGTGTCACCCAACAGAGTCGGAACGGGATTAAGAGAAGAGAAAATCCTAATAGCGTTCACATCCACAAAATTGTCTATGTTGGGAAATAACACTAGCCCATAGATGAGAAGTACAAATATGGCTTCAAAGGCGTCCTCACTCATGGCCTTCCCAAACAAAGTAGCTTGGGCGATGAGAAAATCATATGGGAGACCTTGAATTCCACCTTTGGTAGTCATATGAGCTACAATATCAGATACATCTATGTGCAACAGATCAGCAATCTCTTGGGAAGAAGGTGAAGGAGAATGGCGATCCAAAACATAGCGGAATTTAAAATTTCTCCTTTAATGATCCTTACGAATGGGCATGATCAGTGATAGAATCGTTACCTCTTGTGGCGATCACGAATGTTGAACGATGACAACGCCTCTACTCAGTCCACACGAACGGATTCCTTCAATCTCAGTGCTAGCTGCTACGAATGAAGGCTTTGAGTGAGTGAGAGAGAGAGAGAGAGAGAGAGAGAGAGAGAGAGAGAGAGAGAGAGAGAAACGAAATTGCAAGTGTGACAATGCTTCTACACAAGGGTTCTATTTATAGAACCACTTGCGTGGGCTGCAAGCTAAAAATTCCACTCAAGTGTATATGGCCCATATCTTATAATATGCCAAAATCACTTAAGTGTGTGGTACCTTACCATATTTTGTATTCTACTTAAGTACACCGTACCTTACGATGTTCTATAATTCACTTAAGGGCACCGTATATTACAGTATTCCTTAATTACTCTATCTCTCATCAATCCGTCCTTTGTGTGTGACCCTATAGGTTTTCGCGGCATTGGCAATTATATTAAATCACGTATTTAACATAATAAACAGTGAGCGGTATCTAGCAACACATCACTGCTACCCAAGACACGAAAATGTCATGTGATCTGACAAATCCTTCTGTGATAATAATTGTGTATAATTACCCTTTTGCCCTTATGTCTATATTGAACACAAGGCATAGACTGTGTCATCCTTGTCTAGTTCAATATTGGGCCCATAGACATTTATCCTGTTATGCAGGATGGGCAAATTCCATCTAGGTCACTCATGTCCCTTAGCATGCTTCGTGGAGTACCCATCAACTGTCTTTATGGTCATCCAGTTACGGACAACGTTTGATCAGCAATAAGGCACTCGACTCTACATCTAGGGTCCATAGTGGTTTCAGGCCGAAGGGTGGTATACACCATTATCACCATGAGAATAACTTATGACACTTTGTATAACATTCTATATAGTATTCTCATAGCGGGTCAATCCAGTATAAATATTACTCTTAATATTCATACCTATGTTTGAGACTTGATAACTCCTTATCCATGATCCATGAGATGTGATTATCAGTCTATAAACATAATAGTCTTCATGCTTTAATGTTATCCCACTTCACAATAAAGCTCGACTACGGATACTTTAAGAATAGTGTCCTTATGTTTAATGTGATCTCATGATTAAGTCACACTTGATACATTAAACGAACTATCTATTCCAGGGACTTTATTAAACAAACATAATAAAGAAAAAGCCTTTTTATTATTAATAAACAACTCTGATACAAGTACCAAAAGTATTGGCCTCTAGGGCTTACACCAACAAAATTGTCGATGTTGGGAAATAACACTAACCCATAGATGAGAAGTACAAATATGGCTTCAAAGGCGTCCTCACTTATGGCCTTCCTAAACAAAGTAGCTTGGGCGATGAGAAAATCAGATGGGAGACCTTGAATTCCACCTTTGGTAGTCATATGAGCTACAATATCAGATACATCTATGTGCAACAGATCAGCAATCTCTTGGGAAGAAGGAACTCTCTCCAAGCCACTGAACGGCAACTGATCCAAAATAGGTATACCCACATGATAGGCATACTCCTCAAGCGTAGGCAAAAGCTGGAAATCCGGAAAAGTGAAGCAACGGTACAGAGGATCATAGAACTGCACAACACACTCATCAGACCTTCATCCACCTGAGTAGAAAGAATATACAGAAGCTTCCCATGGCGAGCTTTGAACTCCAAGGGATCTAATACATAGGATGTCAAACTCCTTAACTCTTTCAAGTCGAGTTTTCTGAAACTGTACTTCTTCGTATTCCTTCTTTGCTTATCCATGTCTGAAAATTTGCAAATAGACCTCTTAAGTTCCTTGAAAATTTTCTCATTGTTGATGATATGAATGCAAATGAATGCATGAATGCATGGATGCAACAATCACACTCAAGGATCAAGCAAGTCACGCCACACAAAAGTCACGGGATGGCTCAAGTTATCCTTAATATCAATCATCCATTTTGGTGGATTATGGTTTACATCTTATCAACACCCAAGTTCCATTGATATTAAGGATATACGAGAATGGATCAACCGCGAATCAAGGGTTTGTTGCAAGTCACGAGCATGGGGTCTCGGTTAAGAACCACCCAAAGGGAGTGTACTATGGTCAAACCTGACAATCATGTTCTAAAAGAGGTCTCCATAGTCATCATCTCATCTTTCGGATATTATCGGAGAAAACAACTACTCATATTCCAAAAATATTCTCAAGAGAAACTCTTATGAGTGTAGTATCGCGTAACAATCGTATCAAATCTTACACTTGAACAACCTTCGCACTACGTCCTAAAATAGGCCAAGATGGGGTAGGTAATCTAAGGTCCTCGGCTTCTAAGGTTTATATTGGAAAGAGTAATGCCTAACCACGACTACTTGTGTGACATTATTGATCCCAACAAGACCTCCACACAAGTTAACAAGACTATGCCATTCTCCTATCATAAGTGCACTCGAGTTCAGGTATAGAACTCATCTCACAAGAGACCACCAAGCACACAAGCAATTGATATATATCAAGCGATTCATACGTTACAAACAATACAGTCATGCCAAATTTGCACAAAAAATATGTCACAAATAAATATAAACACACAATACAACAAAGGCAAAAAGTAGGCTAAACCCACTAGGAAGCAACATGTCCCCAGCAGAGTCGCCACTTTTCTGTAGCGGGGTATTCGTTACCTTTAGATTTATTGACTAAATCAAAAGTAAATCATACAGTTTGAGTCGCCACCGCACTTCTATTTATCCAAAGGAAAGGTTAGAAAGCGAACAAAAACCAAGAAGTTTTATCAAATCAAAAACTAATAAAAATGTCAGAGATCTGGGTAAGGGGGTTGGTTATGCAATGGGAAGGTTTTAAGCACCCAAAACATCCTTAGTACTCTAAGGGAGCCCTTTTTGCAAAGTTGTGTGGTAGGTTGGTATTTGTAAAAAGATTTGTGCAAACAAGATTGGGGAGATGAGAAAAGAATATACAAATTATTTACAATTTTGTTGTTTGAATGAATGAACCCATTGCCTACGTACCATCACAAATGTAGGATCAAAACCTCGTAGTTCGGGGTAAAAATCTCAAAATGATTGGTGAATTAATTTGATCAAAAGCCTTAAGGTCTTTTGTTATCAAAGGGAGAAAACTCAACCTAAACCAATAATCCACCATGTGAGGAGAGCTTCAACATACTAGTGAGGGATCCATCCTATAATAAGTATGGAAGACTTATAGTCCAATCAATAAGGATAAGGTGAGGTTTATATCAACCACTATGATAACTCAAACCTAATGACTAATGTTTATGAAAAAGGTTTTAACAAAGGTGGCCATTGGAACCACAAAGAATCACTTGAAGTGAGTTGTATTTACAAGTTAAAAATATTCACAAAAAATGAAGTCAAAGTTGACTTAAGGTTCATTCAATATAAGTGTTAATGGAAAGAGTTTGAAAAAAATCAAAGGCATATGGCCTAGGTTTCTAGTTTTGAAAACAATGTCAATGTTTGCACAAAATGAGTTTGGCTTGGGTTGGAGTGGAAAGAAGAAGAGAAGGGCTAGTCCTAAACATGCAAAGATGAGAGAAGAGATAAAACCCTTGGAGTTCCTTTCTTGAGATCATAAAGATGATTCAAGATGCTCCTTTCCTTTGGACTTAGCAAGCAACAAGCAATCAAAACAATTAAACATTCAAGCTCCTAGGATCTCCATTTGGCTTGTCTTTCTCTTAACTTGGCTACTCATGACAATGGTCCTTCTTACTATCTCAAGTTTGGATTCCCTATCACACAAGAACAAACAATCAAAAAGTTCACAATGCAATAAGAGGAATGGACAAAGAAAGAGTTTTGGATTAGGGGGCCTTTCAAGTCAACTTCAAGATTTAAGCATTCTAAAGGCATGAGGCCTAGTTTCTCTTCAACAAGTTTAGTACTCTAAAGGCATGAGGCCTAGTTGCTCTTGAACTCCATTAAGCATAGGTAAGGTCCTAATTTTAAGTTCTTTCTCCTGTTTGCATTGAGTTCACACAAACAATCACAAAACAAGCACAAGGCAACAATATATTTATATACAATAATAAGCTCAAATGAGCAAAAGGAAAATAGCATAAACATAAACATGAGCTCAAATGAGCAAAGGGAAAAGACAATATGAATAAATGAGCAAGAAATTAAATTGCATTAAAGTAAATTGCAAGAATTAAATGCTTGAATTAAAAGTTAGTAATTAGTAGTTAGTGTTAGTGTGCCATAAGGCAATTTAGCACTATGTTAAGCAATCGTAAGTGGACTAATGTAGTAGTCACACCTATCTGAGGCCGGTCAATAAAATTATAGGCAAACAAACACAAGTTAGAGATCATAACTAGTAAGCCAAGCTCCTACAACTTGTCATGCCAAAAGAAAAGAAGGAAAGGCCTTGTATGGATTCCAGGTTCTTTGCTTGACCAAGAAGTAACTTATCTTGGACACAAAGCAATTCACTTGATCTTTGATCAAGTTGAATTTCATTTGGATCAAAGAAGGTTAAGCTTCTCATATGTCAAGGCTAACCACAAATCATTAACTCATTGGCCAAAAGAAAAAGAAGAAGAAGATGAAATGAAATGAAATGAATAGCAAATGAGAATTTAAAATGACATAATCAAAATACAATGGTCAAATATGAATGGAATCAACATCAACCAATGGTAAACAGAAGTGAAATGAAGATTAGAAGTCAAGAAAGGTCAAACATATTTTTGGTATTCTTTGGAATTAAAATAATACATAAAATAAAATGAACAAAATATGGTCAAACTTCAAATTCAACTCAAATCAACTTGGATAAGTCCAGTTGAACCATCATAAGTCTAACATGGTCAAACTAGGTTTGACAAATTTTCTCAACATTTTTTGAAAACAGAAACTATTTTAAAATCAATTAAAAGCATTAAAATATATCACAAATGAATTAAAATCTCAAATAAATCTCAAATCAATTAAGAAATTGATGAGAATATTTTCATAGACTTATCATGATCCAAATGTGTTAAGAATTTTTTTTTGGAATTTTTGAATATCAAAAAGTATTTAAAATGAATTAAAAACTATCAAAAACAAAATAATTCATAAAAAATATTAAATGGAATCACAAAAATAATTAAAAATCAGATTATGAAACTAGATTTTAAAAGAAAATTTTTGCAATTGGTCCCATATTTTTGTGATTCCAAATAAAAGAGTTATGAATTTTTGAAAATAAATGGAATAAAAGAAAATAAAATAGAAATTAAGAAAATCTGGAAAATTCACAGCGCTTGGATCAACATTCATTAATTGACGTGGACAATCCAAAGGCCATGAGGCGCGCTCGCATGGTGATCATTAGTCAACAGCATCACACGTTGGATTAAAAATAGTAAACATAATGCATGGCCACGATTAGAATGGAGAAGTGATATCCAAAGGCTAGAACTCATCCACATGGGGACGGTGGTGGAAACCACCGTCTTCTCCGGTGAGCAAACGGATTCCGGCCACCAATTGCAGGTTTTGCAACCTCAACCAAACTACACGTGTCTTATACCAAATTAAAGATAGGGTGATGTACATCACCCCTGTAACCTTGGATTGTTCTCAAGATCTCTATGGAAGGAGAAATCTGAGATGGAAAATCCAGGTGTTCAATCTGAAATGCATCAATTCATGAAATTAAAGCCACCATTGGCTTGCCTCTCACACGAGGACTTCAGAAAACCAAACAAACACAAGCAAATCACATTATATAAGGAGATTCAGATCAAAATAGTTGAGATGTAAACCTTTGAAGTGCAGCTTTGATGAGCACGATCCAACCAAAGTCTTACTTGCAGGTTGATCTTGAGATATGGTATGAGTGCAAGGCTAAGGAATAAGTGTTGAAGATCAACTGATTTTGTTGAAATTCAAACTTAAAAAGAGAAATGAAAATTCAAAATTCCTTTGGTGAGAGGTTAGGTATGGATTTCAGCAGAGCTTTAGGCGCCTTCCGGTTGATAATTGAATGAAGCAAGGTTCCTATTTATAGCTGAAATGCAAGGCAAGGTGAGAAGAAACTCGTGTGCATGATCATTGGGTCCTCCATGCATGGGCCTACACAAGCGCATGTGAGGCCCAAAACCAATAGGAAATGCAAGCTAAAGTCACTTGAAGTAAGTTTGGACGTGCAATTTGAAGGGTGATTGCTTGTGTATGAAGATTTCATGTGAAATGCATAAATGGTCACAAATGTTCCTCTCTTAGAAAGTCCCATATGGAAAATCCAAACATAGGCATGTGAGTAATGGTTGGAAAGGTCTTGACATAAGGAACAAAATCTATGTTGGACAAAAATCCATTTGGAGTTTGGAAAATTGTGAAAACTGGTCATGAAGTTTGATGTACAAAACATGTCTTTGAAAAATTTACCAAAAGTGACCAACTTCAAGCCCTTTTGTTTCAATGATGCAGCCTCAAATGGAAAAACCTCCAACATCAAAGTTGTAGATATTTTCAAGATGATAAATTTAGACTTAAATTTTACATCATTTGGATTTTTAATGAGAAAGTTAAAGGCACTTGAAGTTGGACTTTTTCAAGATTCAATGGCTTTGGCCCAAAATGACCTATAATGTTTTGTATTATCACATGTATTTCTTTTAGGATTATGAAATTTTGTCCAACATAACACTTGAAGTAGACATCTTAAGATTTCCAATGAAATTAGTGTCACCTAAAAATTATAAAAGATGAGTGAGTTAGGTCCTTGGGAATTTGACCCAAAATTAGGGTTTCAATCAAAATGACCTATAATGTTTTGAAATGAATGATGACCTTACAAGTTTCACATGAGATTTTGATGAACATGAAAGTTGTTCATATGGTTCTTAAGAACATATTTTAGCTTGGGGTCATCTTCATTTGACAAACACATAAAAAGTTATGTCTCAATGGATTTAAATTTGGTCAGATGACTTGACTGGTCAACTTCTCAAGTCCAAACTTAAAATCTTGATGAATGAATGATTGAGGATACTCACATAGGGTCATATATGCATAAAATTATTAATTAAATAACTTCCCTTGATTGAATTTGATCATAGGTTAAGGTTGCTTCATGAGCAAGGCACAGTCAATGAACAGTTGAATTAGGGTTTCCTTGGGAAACAATCCTCAAGCCCTTTGGTTTATCTTGATAAAATTGGAAAATTGAGATACTTGGGAGACATATATGATGATTGAGAGCTTTGTGAACCATTTTCATGCTTGTTTTCATCTTCATCTGGCCACTTTATTGAGCGTAGGAGCCTCCTAGGAGCAAGGATACACATGGTTGCTAGAGCTTCAAAACAAGTTAGTGACATATTTTTGTGCTTTTGATTAGCAAACAAAATAAGAAAAGCAATAATGTACAACTCAATCATGTTTGGTGGTCTCAAAACAACTCACACAAGTCCCAACCCAAGGGTTAAGGAGCCACACATGCTATGATCCTTGAGGCAATGCAATGAGCAATGATATGATGCCATGAGGGATCTTAGGGTCAAAATTAGGGTCTTACACCAATGATTACTACATGTTATATTGATCAAGTTTTCTTCAATAGTTTGAGGGTGATTTGCCTTGGAAACCCTAGTTTGACTAGGTATCTTGAGTAACTTCTCCAATAAGCTATCTCACCAATTGATCAAATTTATCAAGGTAAACTTCCAAATTCATCATCTTATGCATTTATGATCTACCATGAGCCAAGAAAGTCAAGAGAATTGGAAATTAGAAAGTTGGTTGATGGTGGTTGGCCAGATGGATTCATCTGATCAAAACTAGGTCTCCCTAGACCCTATCTCCTACACTTTTCACCATATGAAAATGATTCCAAGAGAAAACTTACTCTAAATTACATTCCAAACAACTTTCATGTTGAGACCTAGAGCTAGTTTTTCTTGGAAAATCATTTTCTATGTTGAAACATTATAGGTCATTTTGTCTAAACCCTAATTTGAAAGTCAACTTCCCAAGGCCATAACTTGCTCAATTTTTATGAGATGAAATATTTCCAAGTTTCACAATCAAATTCAATGTGTCTACTTCAAGTTTTATGTTTGTAATGTGAGCTAATTCAACTTTTTTGAGCATGTGATATGAGGCTACATTATAGGTCACTTTTGACTTATACCATTGATCAAGTGATTTTTCCAAACTTTAAAAATGCATAACTCTATCATTTCAAATCCAAATGACATGAAATTGGTGACCATTTTGAAGGTATTTTAGATAGATACAACTTTTATGAAGACACTTTTCTCATTTGAAGCTCATATAAAAAGTTAAGCAAGGTGGAATATTGATTCATATGGCTTGACACTTAGAAAAATTTAGATATGTCAAAATTTTCCAAACTTTCGCCTCAAATTTCTCCAAACTCCAAGATCCAAATGAAAAAGTGTTGAACATCAAAGTTGTTCCTCTTGATCTCACCTTTCCAAAGAGCTCAAATTCATTCATTTTGGATGAGAAATGCATGGGATGCGCATGGCTTAAACAGGCTGATATCATTTGGCATGGATCAAACTTCAAGCATCAATGTACATGTGCCTTGCAATCCAATCTTATTTCAGTGCATCTGATCTTCATTTATGGACCTATAGCAATCATTTCATGGGCCTATGCACGCCCATGCAACATTACATCATCATTTGCCAAAATTGGAAAGTGAAAGAGAGTGTGCAATTATCAACCAATTCAGCTATAAATAGAGCTTCAATTGCTCAGAAATGAAGACAATCGCGCCAGCTTTGATCCCTCATTACAAACCCTTAATTCTCAAAGGATAAGCCTGATAAATTCTCTTGAATTTGAGCTTGAATCTCCACTATTTTGGAATTCAATTCTCCAGGAATCCATTGCTTCTTAACCTTTCCATTCTCTTCTTTCAAGCAAGTGGAGTGAGTCCAAGCACAAGCAAGATCAAGACCTATTGAATTCAGACCTCCATTGAAGGTATTTTTCAGAAATTTTAAACTCTTTGATTCTCTCAAATTCTTGCTCAATTTTATTGATTCTTTGGTTGTCTGAAGTCCTATCAATGTAGGCAAGAAGATTGAGTTGCTTTGAGGTCAAATCGAAGCAACTCAGTTCATGTACCTCAAATTTCAATTCCACATATCTCTCAATATACTTAGAATTGAAATGAATGGAGGTCAGATTCGAGCTCGGTGCCATTTTTTCTTCAAGATCATGTCCTTGTTTTTCTTTATGGTGATGGTTCATGGTGGACCAGTCCGGTGAGGTCCATCGGAGAAGATGACCGGAGCTCTGGCTCCGGCGATGACTTGGCCAGCCTCTGAACCACATGATCCTTCTCTCACGTTTTAATCCTGAGCGTTGGTGTTGATTACCACATTTGCCACGCGCTGACTAAGGTCCATGGTAGATAGCGCGCTTTGGACCATCTGATCTGCCACCTCAATTAATGAGGGAGATCTGATGGTCCACGTAATTTAGATTTTCTAAATTTTTATTTCAATTGCATTTTCTTCAATAATTCATATTAAATTCAATATTGATCCAAAAAATATGGGACTTTCACCAAAAAAAAAAAATATTTTTCTCTTTCATATTCTGAATTAAAATTATTTTTTGGATCATTATTAATATTTTTCATGAATTAATTGATTTTTCATTTTTTTAATTGCTTAAAATTATTTTTAAATGTCCAAAAATTATGAAATTTTTTCTCCAAGGTCCTTTGACCTTGTTTGACCTATGATAAATCTCATGGCCATTTCTTTGGTGTTCTGATGAGATTTTAGGAATTGGGCAAAACATATTTGAATTAAATGTATTATTTTATTATTTTTTAATTGAATAAATGTCAATTAAATTTTGTTGACCATTTGTATTGGCTTAATTGAGTTTGCTTGTTTGTTGTTGGGCCTTGGTCAAGGTATATTTGACTTTGTCAAATTAATATCATTGGATTTAGGGGATTGATGGAATGTACATTCCATCTCCCAAAATGAATGAATGATATTAATTTGGTAAAAGTCCTCATTTGACCAATTTGTGATCTCATTCATCCCCTTCCCACTTCATCTCATTCCTCTTCTTAATTCATTCATTCCATTTGGCCTATGACATCTCAAAGTCCTAATGCTAGCTGATTGAAAAATTAACATGAGTATGGATGAGATTAGGCCACACCTTTTGCATATTCTTTTTTGTGTGTGGTATGTTTTATGAGCATAGTCCATTATACTATGTCTATAACATGCATTAACACCAAAATTCTATTGCCCGACCTCAAATAGTTGTGACTTATATACAAGTCCAATTACGATTGCTTAACATAGCGCTAAATTTGTGACATAAAAGGCATAAGCATTCTAGTTAATGAGATTATAAGTCTCCCCTCTTTCATGGTATTGTATGGAAACTTGGCCTTCTTTCCTTCCTTTGGAAGATGTTTTGGTTCAAGGATCCATGCTTATGATAAGTGGGTTGAGTGTTCTCCAAAGAATGTCTTGAAAAGCAAAAGCAAAACAAAACTAACCCCTAACCTACTAACTATTCACTTTTAATTTCAAGCTTTTACTTTAATGCAATTTACTTTTAGCACTCTATTTCATTTGCCATTGTTCATTTCATTCTAATTGTTTATGTTAATGTAATTTTCACTTTGTCCATTTGGACCATAATGTGTGATATATTTTGTTTGTATTACTTTGTTTTGTTTGTGTGGTCTTTGACCATTAATGTACATAATAATCATAAAAACCCTAAAAAAAACTTTTGAGTGGACTGTTGGCTTGATCTTGGACAAATGGACTTAAAACCTAGGCAACCTCCCTAAGCTAAAGGACTTGGCCAATGCCAATTTGTTGAAGAACCAAGTGCTTGCAATTTGAAATTCATATGATACATCTTTAAAGATCTCTCTAAGATTCATCTACAACATGATGATTGTGAAGCTGTTGTTTTGAACCTATGACTTGTGAGATTCATCTGTTACATGGGCAATTTCTGAAGAAGATCATGGAATGGATAAGCTTGGATGAGGCCATCTTTATTTGATGCCTTGCTCTTCAAGAGAATATAATTGTGCATTTGTGTGTTGCTTAATTCTAAAAGTCCAAGGGAATTCTGGGTTTCTATTGACATTTTTGTCTATTGGATTGCTACCCATTTGGTCAGATCTTTTCAACTCTAAACTTTTAAATTTTGTGCATAGGGTAGTCTCTTCATCTTCTCCCCATTTCTTTAATTTCAAAACCTCTCCCTCCATTTTTAAGATCTTCTTTGTGTGAACTATTTTTGTTCTAAACTTTGACCACTTTTACAAAAAAGATAGAAACTTTGGCCTTATGCCATTGCATTTTCAAACTTCTTTTCTTAAATCAAACTTGTAAATAGACTTAACTATACTTGACTTAAACTTTCAAAAGGCCAAAAAGAACTAACTCATTCAAATCATTTTAGGCCTTTGTGCCTTTCAAACTTAAATTTTGTTAAAATCAATGCATCCATTTTGAAATTTGTATCACGAACTACGATGTTTTGATCCCTCATTTTTATGTTGGTACGTAGGCACAAGACCGAAGGTCCTGTCAAACACAAAAAATATAATTAATGAATTCTTTTTCTCATCCCCCCATTCTATTTGTTTGTAAACATCACTTTGTACAAAATACATATGCACACAAAAAGGGCTCCCTAGGAATACATAGGACACTTTGGATGCTAACACCTTCCCTCTGTGTAACCAACCTCCTTACCTGTGATCTCTGATTTTTATTAGTTTTTATTTGAAAACTTCTTACTATTTGGGTTTTGTTCGTACTTTTTCCATTTTCCCTTGGAAACAATAAAAGCGCGGTGGCGACTCTTGTTAATTGATCTATGGCTTGTCAATAGCTTAATGATCATGAATTTCCCTTGGAAACAATAAAAGCGCGGTGGCGACTGTTGGGGAGTAGTCTCCAGTGGGTTTAGCCTACTTTTTGTGTGAATATATTTGTATATATGTGATGTTTGTATAAATGTATGTGTGATATAATCTGCTTGTTTTGCTTGGTGATCTCTGAGTGGTGAGATAAGTTCTAACTCGAACTTGAGTGCAATTAAGATAGGAGGATGGTATAGTCATGTTCGACTTGTGTGGAGTAGTCCTTAACAAGTTGGATTGAGATCCATCTGATCATTGGAGACTCTTTCGGATTTGGGAATGTCACACAAGTATTTGTGGTTAGGCATTACCATTTCTAATTGGGTCCGAGAAGTTGAGGACCTTAGAACATTTAACCCACCTTGGCCTATTTAGGACATAGTACGGAAACAGTTCAAGTGTAGACTTGATAACAGTTGTTACGCGATACTACACTCAGACGAGTTTCTCTGGAGAATATTATGGGTCAATGAGTCAGTCATCTTAACCTGTAATATCCGATAGATGGAATTAAGACTCTGGGAACTTTTTAGAACATGATCTACAAGTTTTTATCCTTAGTTCACTCCCTTGCGATGGTTCTTGCCCAGACTCCATGCTCGTGACTTGCAACAAACCCTTGATTCTTGGTTGATCCAATCAAGTCTTGTCAATATCAATGGAACTTGGATGTTGATTAGGTGCAAACCATAATCCACCAAAATGGATGATTGATCTTGACAATGACTTGATTCATCCCTTTACCTTTGTTTGCCTTGTGTGTGATCCCTTATTTGTGATTGTTGCATTCGTGGATTCATGCGCATCATAACATTCATCACACGAAAATTTTCAAGGAACTAAGGTATCATTTGCAAATATTTTCAGACCATGGATTATGGACGAAGGAACACTAAGAAGTACAGATTTAGATGTCCTGATTTGAAAGAGTTAAGGAAGCTAGCATATTTTGTATAAGATCCCTTAGACTTCAAACAACATCATGGGAAGCTTCTATCCATCTTGTCTGCTGATGTAGTTGAAGGACTTTTGAGTGTGTTGGTGCAGTTCTATGATCCTCTCTACCATTGTTTCATTTTCCCAGATTTTTAGCTTGTGCCTACCTTGGAGGATTATTCTCATCTTTTGGGGATACTTGTTTCTAGTAGAGTGCCTTTTAGTGGATTGGAGGAGATTCCCCGGTCTAGTATTATTGCTGAAGCTCTTCACTTGAAAAAAGTCTGAGATAGAGGCTCATTGGATGAAGAAAGGAGGATTATTTGGGTTTTGCCATCTGTTTTCCTCATCAAGGAAGATACTACTTTTGCTCAAGTTGGTAGTGTGGATGCTTTTGAAGCTATATTTGTGTTGCTCATTTATGTATTAGCTTTGTTCCCTAACATTGACAGTTTTGTTGATGTTAACGCCATTAGACTTTTCTTGATTGGGAATCTTGTGCTGACTTTGTTGGGTGATATATATTTCTCTTTGCATCTAAGGAATTCTAAGGGTGGTGGAACGATTGTCTATTGTACCCCTCTTCTGTACAAATGGTTTATTTTCGCACTTGCCTCAGACACCTTCTTTTGTGGAGAACACAAAAAATACATATGCACACAAAAAGGGCTCCCTAGGAGTACCTAGGACACTTTGGGTGCTAACACCTTCCCTCTGTGTAACCAACCCCCTTACCTGTGATCTCTGATTTTTATTAGTTTTTATTTGAAAACTTATTACTATTTGGGTTTTGTTCGTACTTTTTCCCTTTTCCCTTGGAAATAATAAAAGCACGGTGGCGACTCTTGTTAATTGATCTCTAGCTTGTCAATAGCTTAATGATCATGAATTTCCCGCTACACTTTCCCAACAAGTTTATCCTTGATGTGTCCATCCTAACCGGTGACGGATATTCTTCCTATTCGGTATTCTACCCAGTCAATGGTAGATATAAATCCTATTGTTTTGAGGATGATCACCTTTGTTAAGTTGCTCTAACCGATAGTTGGTAACTCTCCCTTTGAGTTTATCATTGATGTGTTCATATTAACCGATGACGGATACTCTCTCTTTGGTCTTCTACCCAGTAAACCGGTAGTTGTAAATCTTATTTTCCCCGGTAGTTTATCCTTAATATATTAACCTTAACCGGTGACAGATATTCTTCCTTCTGAGTTTATCCTTGATATGTTCATCTTAACCGATGGCGGATACACTCTCTTTAGTCTTCTACCCAGTAAACCAGTAGTTGTAAATCCTATTATTTCATTTTTCCCCAATAGGCTATTCTTACCCAGTAACCGATAATGAATATTCCTCATTTTTTCTCAGCGAGTCATCCTTGATATGTTTACCTTAATCGGTAACGGATGTCCCTCTGCCAGAGTATATTATCTTCTTACCGAGTAACAGGTGATAGATAATACATCTGTTTTACTCCTATGTTGAAGCTTCTTCTTCCCTGGTTGAGTGTGGATTCGTATTTCTTTGTGAAATCGAATTTCCTTTTGGTGTTTGCATATTTCAGGTTTGTTTTGATTTACGCATTTCCCCAACGGGTGTTTCTTAATGTATTGGTGTTATCCCAATACATGTGGATTCCTTTTTTCCCTAGTCTGAGTCTCTCCATTGATTTATTTTCATGGAAATCCACTCATGTCTCCAGCAGTTTTTAAGACGTAGCCTGACCTACGCATAGCTTTTTATCCCCTAGAGTCTCTATCCCCTCAGTGAGTTTTCCTTATGGAATGAATTATGCTCTTGTAGACTTTCAGTCTCTCTCGGATTCTTTTCCTTTGTGGCAGTATATTCCCCACTAATATTATTTTTTTCATTCAATCATACGCATCATGGGGTCTCTTAGGAACCAAAATTTGTTTCTTGATGTTGTTATTTAAGTCCGTTCTGCCGAGTTGATATGAAGATTTTAACCTTCACATCCTCGGCTAGAATGACCTTAAATAGGGGCAGCTGTAAGACCCTAATTTTTTACCCCTAAGATCCCTCATGCCATCTCATCATTTGCATTGGCTTTAGGATCACACCTTGGTGTCCTCCTCACCCCTCATTCATTGGGTTTGCATTAGGAGAGATCACCAAGCATTTGTGATTGTATCATACTTTATTTTTCTTTGTCTATTAACCAAAATACAAAAATATGTCTTGTATAGCTTTGTCTCTTTTGTAGGTAGTGTGTGTGTCCATTTGTGCCTCACCAAGCTCACAACTAGGGTTTGAGACCCTCTGTCGCGGTTGGAAAAATGACAGAGTCGCCACCATCCTTTATTCGTTCCTAAGGAACAGGGAAATAATGATAAAACCTATAAGTTAAATGTGAGATACTGGGATCGGGAGTCGGTTAAGTAGGGGGAAGGTGTTAGACACCCCTTACCTCCATTGTACTCAATGGGATCCTCCTTTAGTTCGAGGGTTAGTGTGTTTATAAGGAAAGTTTGCTTTAATATTTATTAATTGTTTAATTATTTATTTATTTACAAAAATATTTTATTATTATAGTAAGAGAATCCCCAAAAATGTTTTTGATTATTATACTCGCTAGAGTCTTACAACTCTATGCCTACGTACCCTCAAATTTATTGAAGGATCAGAGCCCTGTAGTTCGTCTTAAAAATGTTGGTTGGTTGGTTATTTTTATCCCTTAAAAGTTCTCACGCATCGGGGGCGGAGAAGTAATTGATTTTGAAAAATGTCTCAATGCAATAAAGCGGAGGACTTATAGTTTGAGGTGAGTTTAGATTGATTTTATCCCTTTTATCCCTTGCAAAAATATTGTTTTAATTTATTTGAGAAAATAAATTAGGAGTCATAGTTATGTATTAGATGTAATCCTTTATCCCGATTTTATCCCCAATTTAACCCTTGAAAAGAAAGGAGTTTTATCCCACATTGTATCCCGCATTCTTATCCCATTAAATTTGAAAATATAATTTAATTTAATTGATAAAAATAAATTAATTTAGATGTAATAAGATATATCCCTTATCCCAATTTTATCCCTAACAAATGTTATAGATTTTATCCCATGTTATGTTATAAAAATAAAAATATTTAACTTATTTAAGAAAATAAATTAGTGATTATAATCGAATATTTAGACATAACCCTTATCCCTAATTTTGTCCATAATTTTATCCCTTGAAAATTACTAGTACTTTATCCCATGTCCTTGTCCCATTTGATTTGAAAATATAATTTAATTTAATTAAGAAAATTAAATAAAGTATAATAAGATATATCCCCTATCCCAATTTTATCCCTAATTTATATCCTTAAAATCCTAGAAATTATCCCTAAATTTTATCCCATAGTTATCCCATATTCCCTAATTTCCTAATTAATTAATATTAACTATTCAATTATATATTTTTCTAAATGAAAATATAATAATGATGCCAATTAATTATATATTAATTTAATTATGCATAATTATGCTTAATTATTCCAATTAGATCCTATTAGTCCTTAACAATATCCTAATCAAAAACCTAATTAAGCTTTTAATTATATATGTATTTTTGGTATTTTTTATTTTGCTAATTAATTGTAATCTATCAATTATCTAACCCTAAATAATAATTCTAATTAATAAATAAAATAGAAAATAATTAATACAAATAAGACAATAAAATAAAATCCCAGGAGGTGCGAATTAACTATGCTAAAAATGGACTATGATTATGGTGTGTAACTAGTAAGAGGGGGAGACCCAAATCTAAATTAAACTCAATTCTAATATTAAATAAATGAATTAAATAATAAATTAAAAAAAATAAAAGTGATAGCATTATTGGATGGGATGGTTCAGTCACTTCTCTTGTTTTTTTTAAATTAAATGTTCAGTAAGAACTGTATTGAAAGTAAGAAATTAGAAAAATAAGCTACTCTTCTCTCTCTTCCACGTTTTTGTTTCAAACAAGAAAATAAATGCATTTCCAATATTGACTTTTCAACCATTAATGAGGACCAATAGAAATCAGCCATGTGTATACCAATTTAGCACAATAAAAACAAAACAAATAACAAGTAGGACATATAACAACATTATTTTACTCAAAAACAAACAAAATTATCTCTCTCTTTTACTCACCCCCTCTAACAATGAAGAAAGAAAAAATACAGAGAAAAAATTCCTTTATCTCCTTCCTCGATCTCTCTCGTTTGGCTTTTCGTTTTCATAAAATTTTCACTCTTTCTAACAAGAGCAATCACAAGCATACATATAATGATAAAGACAACAAATGAAAAATGGTACCGTTGTGGAAGGTATCGTTGCACTGCGGATCTGGTATTGTGGAGGGGCATTTCCCCGACGGCTGGACTCGTTGGCGGTGCGGCGGGAGCATGCTACGCGGCTGGTGGTGGCGGAATGAGTTGCAATAGGAAGGCAACGCGCGATGTGGAATGAGCAAAAATGCGGCGGTTACGATTTTGCTTGTTTTCTCCTTCAAACCAGAATTTTTCTATGGATTTTGATTTGTTGGATGTTAATGGTTTCCATTAGAAAAACCTCGGTCCCTTATTATGGTGATAAATGGTGGATTTTATAGTGGAATTTTGAGATCATGAATTTAAGGTTATAATCTTCTGAATTTAAGACTCATGATTTGCTCCTATTTTATTTTGGAAAGAAAGTGAATCAACTTCAATTTTGATTTAATTTAGAGTGATATGAAACTTATATTTTGGAATGATTTGGAGTGATACATTAACATCAATCGTGTTTTCCAATCTGTCATGTTTGGAAGTTTTGGGTCTCATTCACTTTTATAATAACAACTTTTTCCTCGTAATAAAGTAGTAATAATGAAAAAGATAATGAATCATAATATGATAATAATATTATTTTGGATTTTTATAATAACTAATAATAATATATATTAATGACAAGGATATTTTTTTATAATGATAATTAAAATTAATAACAAGAATAAAATATATAATAATAACTTATAATAAATATAAAAAGGAAAAAATTAAATAAATCAAAATTAAAATAGTGATAAAAAACAATAAAATAACATAAAAGGTCTCAATTGGATTTGAACCTTGGACACCATGGTTACTACTCCTTTCACTCAAATCTTAACCAAATGGATTATTACATTTATTTCAAACAAAACTGCATCCAAAGACTAATATCCTAATAAGAATTTCATTTTGATTTTTTTTTACTCTTTTTAAAACAAGTAAATAACATTCTCTTCTTTTTTTACTCTTTCTAAATAAAAGTGCATAAAATAGAATATTAATCTAAAACTGTTTTAAAATTAAACTTTAAAGAAAGTAAAAAATGTAATTTATTTTGATAAAAATAAAATGTAGAAAGTGAAAAATGATATTTTATAGGATTCAAACTCATGACCTCTCACAGTTATAACTCCATGCCCATGTTCTACCCTCCATTAGACTATTGCACTCATTCAAAATAAAATAACACTCCTAAATACTTAAACAAATAGTTTTTATAATAATTTAAATACTTAGATAGCTAAAATGTTTTCCTAGCGAATAATAACTAAGCCAAAAAAAATCTCATAAACTATTAATCTATAATTTCATTAAATAATTAATACCCTAATATAATACTTATATTTTTAAGTAATATAATCTAATGAGATATACTATTATAATTTCTAATCATATTTATTTATTTTTTAAAAATAATTTTCATAATAATAAACCACTTTTTAGTATAATCCTATAAATTATTTCTAAATAATACCTCTAAACTAAAATCAACTCCTAGGAGGGACTAAAAAAATTAAAATGGTCTCCCTTTGACTTTTTAGGTCATTTGATCATATGACTGGTATGCTCTGGATGTGTTAGTGTCTGCTGAAAATAAAAATGAAAAGGTGGTCAAAATTTGGGGTACGACACCCTCAATGCAAGAGATCAGAAAATCAAAGGTCCATAATGGTTCTAAACATCATATATGGATCCCCATGTTCTTTATTTGTCATTTTCATCAAGAGTTCATCAAGAGTTTGAAGCTTGTTTGTCAAGAAAGCCCTAATTCATCTAGGTATCTTGTGTGCCTTCCTCAACAAGTTTCTTCAATAATTGGTCAAAGATATAAAGGGATACACCATTTTACTTCATCATAAACATATATGATCCTCCATGAGCCTCTAAGAGCAAAGGAACTTCAAGTTTGCAAGTTGGTTCAAGGAGGTTGATTAGAAAAGTCAACTGGTCAAATCTAGGGTTTCCTAGACCTTATCTCCTACATTTTTTGTCATTTGAAAATGATTCCAATAGAAACGTTACTCTTTATGACATTTAAAACAACTTTCACATAGGCATCAAGAGATAATTTTGCTTGGAAAGTCATTTTTTATGGTGAAAGATTATAGGTTATTTTGTCTGTGCCCTAGATAGAAGGTCACCTTCCAAGAACCATAACTTGCTCATTTTTTATGACATGAAGATCATATAAGTTTCATGATCGATTTCAAGGTATCTTATCCAACTTTTCTTGTTTGAGGAAGGTCAAATTACACTTGCAAAGGCATGTAGTAAGAGGAAACATTATAGGTCATTTTGGGTCATCACCATTGAACAAACAATTTTCCTCAACTTATAAAATCCATAACTCTATTATGAAAGCTCCAAATGGTGTCAAATTTGTGACCAAATGGAAGATTATTGGAATATCTATAACTTTGAAGAAGGAACCAAAGTCATTTCAAGCTCGTAGCAAAACTTATTCAAGGTGGAAAAAAGGGCTCATTTGACTTTTAACTTAGAAAATTTTCAAGTATGTTTGATTACTCCAACTTCCACACTAAAACTCATCATTATCCAAGCTTCAAATTGAAAAAGTTCCAATATAAAAGTTGTTCCCATTCATACCAGCTTTCCAAAGAGTCCAAGATCATGACATTTGGATTAAAATTTAGGGACTTGCGCATGGTTCCTTTTATTGGCCCTATTTGGCAATTTTTGAACTCAATTTTCAAACAATTTTGTGTGGCTTCATGAAGTGATCTCAGCATCAATTGTGCACGAATTTGGATCAGTTGCAATCATCATTTGGGCCTAAATGCATGCCCATGCACATCACTTGCTATTTTTGGATTCAAATTGGAAAGGTGTGATTATCATTTTGCATTGCCTATATAATGAGCTCATTGGCCTCAAAATGAAGAGGGACCCTGGCCCAAGCTTTGATCATTAATCCCAAACCTCCATTGAAAGAATACCTTGAAGGTTTCATTTGAAATTGAGCTTCTAGTTCTCTTTCTGTTTTTGAACTAGAACTCCAAGGATTCAAAGCCATTTATGTTCTAATCATCTCCTGCAAGCAAGAGGAAGCAAGACCAATTCAATTTGCATCGAGATCTAGCTCAGAATTCATCACCCACAAGTGAAATTTCTCAAACTTCAAGTCTTCGATTATCTCTCATTTCTCCATAATTTTGCTTGATTTGTGGTTTGCTAAAGTCCTACCAATGTAGGCAACAAGATTGAGTTTCTTTGAGGTCAAACCGAAGTAACTCGGTTTGCATACCTCATTTTTGAATTCCGCATATCTTTTTATATAGTGATAATTGGAAGACATGGAGGTCAGACTCGTGTTCCCCTTGATTTTCTCTTTAAAACCATGTAAGGATCTTTCATTTTTGTGAAACTTTTGGTTAGACCAGTCCGGTGAGGGTCATCGGAGAAGATGATCAGAGCTAGGGCTCCGGTGGTGCATTGGAGTGATCTAGGTCATCTGATTTGGTCCCCAACTTCTAATTTTGACCCTTGGTTCTAATTACCTTGTTTGCCACGCATTGACTAATGAACACCATGGAATGAGCGCGTGTGACCATCAGATTTGCCACCTCAATTAATGAGTCAGATCTGATGGCCCTCATTTTTCTGATTAATTGATTTTTCCTTTTATTATTTTAAATAGCATTTTCTTATTAAATTCATAATAATTTCAACTTTAATCCAAAAAATATGGGACTTTCACCAAAAATCATTAAATAATTTTCTCTTCCATATTTTGAACTAAAATCATTTTTTGGATTGGATTTGATATTTTTTGTGAATTTAATAGTTTTTGACTTATTTTTAATTAATTTTAAATACTTCTGACTTTCCAAAAATTCCCCAAAAATTTGTCTAAGGTCATTTGACCTTGTTTGACCTAAAATAAATCCATTGACCATTTATTTGGTGATTTGAAGGGATATGAGGTTTTTCCTCTTTTAAAATGTATTTTTTTATTCATTTAAAAATTGATTTTTATTTGATTAATTGTTTAAATATTATGTTGAGCTATTTGGTTGACCTTGTGATGTTTCATCTTCTGTTTGGCCTTGATCATGGTTGATTTGAACTTCCATTTGATCAATACTATTGGATTTAGGGGGTTGATGAAGTGTAAACTTCATCCCTCAAGATGAATGGATAATATTGATCAAAGGAAATTCCTCCCTTGATCAATTTGGTTTTCCCTTTTTACTTCTTCTCTTCATCTTTATCTCCTTCTTCCCCAATCCATCATTGACCAATGACTTCTCAAATATTCAAAATGCTAGTTGATTCATCAATGACCATGTGTCAGATGAATCAACATGAGCTTGATGGAGATAGGTCCATCCCATTTTATTTTTTGTGTGTGGTATGCTTTAGGAACTTGGTCATTATACCTTGTCTCTAGCATGCATTGGCACCAATATTTTTATTGCCCGACCTCAGATAGTTGTGACTTCTACATAAGTCAAATTAAGATTGCTTAATATAGAGCTAAATTTGTCCCAAAGGCATAGCATTTTTGTAAGTGAGATTGTAAAGTCCCCCATTCCTCATGGTATTGTGCGAAGATTTAACCTTTTTTAGATTTGTGAGAGCAAGTGGCATACTTGTTGATTTATCCAAGTTGGAGCCCTTCTCATGGATGATGTCTTGGTTCATATTTTCATGCTTGTGAGTGGATGGTTGAGTGTTCTCCAAAGAATGACTTAAAACAATTTTCTTCTTCCACTAACATTGACCAATATCTTTTGTATTGACTTTATTTTAATGCAATTTAAAATTATGCACTTTATCAGTCATTGCCATTTATATTTCATGTAAATTGTTATGTTTCAGTCATCTTCACTTTGCTCACTTGAGCCATTGTATTTGTGCTTATGATATACTTTGTGCTTGTGATTTTTGTTTTGTCTGTGGTCTTAGGACCTTAAAATACCTAATAACAACAAAAACCCTAAAAAATACATTGGTGGACTGTTGGACCTCTATTTGGGACCTGATATGAACTTTTGGACTTAGAATAGGCAACATCCATATGCTTTGAATTATCTTGGCCAATGTCATTATTTGAGACTGAGTTATCTTGGCCAATGTCATTCATCTGATACAAGCCTTGAGAACTCCATTGGTTTATCTTCTATTTTTGTCTATGTGCTTAAGTTGTCATTTTGATCTTATTATTTATATCTGATGATTGTTTCTATGAGTTTGCCACAAGGAATATTTCATTTGATACCTTGGAAGATACTGAAGACTGCTTGCTTTTGGAATACTTGCTTGGATGTTTTGGCTATCTTTATTTGATGTCATTGGTCTTCATATTAATTGCTTGGATGATTATGCTTATTGCTTGCTTAAAAATCCAAAGGAAATAGGTTTCTATCTAACACTCTTGTCTTGTGGATTGCTTCCCATTGGTTAGATATTTTCAACTCTAAACTTTTAAATCTTGTCTAGGATAGTCCCTTCATCTCCTCCTACTTCTTTAATTTCAAAATATCTCCCTCATTACAAAACCTTCTTTGCTTGTTATTTTCCACTTATACATATTTTAATGGTTAGAAACCTTGGCCTTATGCCATTGAATTTTAAAAATATTTTCTTAAATAAAACTTGTAAATGAATTTAATCATATTGACCTTATCTTTAAAAATACAAAAAAAAAACTAACAACCACATCTAATCCTTTTGGCCATTTTGTGCCTTTTCCTTTTAAGTTTTTCAAAAGAGAGCATTTAGATTTGAGTTATCTTTGGTTGAAATATAATTCTCCCATTTCCATGATATTTTGATTATAAGTCTTTCGATTTATTAGGGGTTAGTGGCATACTTGTTGATTGAATCCAAGTTGGAGCCCTCCCTCTTAAATGTTGTAAAGCCCTCATTATCGGTGGATGTTTGGTTGAGTATTCTCCCTTTGATAACAAAAGATATTTAAGCTTTTGTTAAAACTAATCTACACATCTTTGAAACTTTTACCATGAACTACGTGGTTTTAATCCCTCGTTTTATGTTGGTATGTAGGCATAAGACCAAAGGTCTTATCAAACACAAAAATATAATAAATTAATTCTTTTTCTCATCCCCCCACTCTATTTTTTAGCAAACATATTTTTCCAACTAAAAACACTTATACACAAAAAGGGCTTCCTAGGAGTACCTATGACACTTTAGGTGCTAATACCTTCCCGTTGTGTAACCAACCCCCTTACCTGTAATCTCTGACATTTTATTAGTTTTGATTTGAAAACTTCTTATCTTTTGGGTTTTGTTCCTACTTTTCCCTTTTCCTTTGGAAACAATAAAAGTGTGGTGGCGACTTTAGTTTTATTGACGTTGAGTTAACTAATAGCCTGATGGTCATGAATTTACCACTACACCTAGAAGTAATAGCTTGGGATTTTACAAGCGCCTCTTTGAATCCATGGATTTGATTCATTACAATGCTTTCTCTTTCATGTTGTTCCCACACGGCTAACTCACATGCCCTCTTCCACCTCACGCCTTCAGCTTGGGACTCCTTTAACTTACCATTGAGATTTTCAAAGTTAACTCTGACACTGAATAAACCTCCCAAAGTCTTTTTCTTTTACTTCTTTCAGTCCAGAGTTCCTCCATGTTCTCAAGGAGTTGTTTGTCCTTCTGCTCCAGGTCGTAGCTTATCTGAGTCTTTTCATAGGTCGCATCGTAAATATTATGTTCTAGGCTTTCCTTATATTGTTCCAGCCTAGCAATATTGGATTTAAGACGGTCGACCTCTTTAGTGGACACTGTAATAAGGTTAGGCATGTCTGGGACGTAAGCTGGGTCAATTATGAAATGCAACTTGACTAGACGGACCCTTTCCTTAATCCAGGGGGTGTAGGACTCTTCGGATGAAGTATCCTTACTTTTTGGCTTGTTGTCCTTAACATGCACTTTTTCGCACGCCCAAGTAACCTTCCTAAGTAGTTCTATATATGAAGCCTCTCCACCATGTAAGATAAACTCCTCTATCTCGGCTTCTTTAGGCCACTCCCATATGGGGTGACCCAACTGTCTTAGAGCCAGTACATGATAGTAATTAATGCACCCCTTGGAACCAATGAGGGGTACATTAGGAAAACTCCCACAGTTGATAATTATGTTCTCGGGGTCTATCTTCTTCGGATACATGAGGATTGATCCTTCATTGAGGGGCGCCAGTTTTTGAGCCCAACCATGATTACCCTTGGTCTTTATCAGACGGATGTCCCTATAAAGATGTGAGGCAAACCATTGATATAACAATGGAATGCAACAACGTAGTGATCTTTTCTCCCTACTATGGCAGATGCTCATGGTATAGTAAACATCAGTGAGTAAAGCAGGCACTGGATCTATTTCTAGATTTTTCACAACCCAAAAGATATTGACGGCAGAGACATACATGAAGTCACTCACATTGGGAAAGAGGATTATCCCAAACATTATTAAAGCCACGACATCAATATAAGAGCCCCACCTTTCTGCCTCAGCCATTCTTCGGGATACCTCCTCCAAGTAACCCCTCCTGAGACCTTGGGCGTCCCTATCTTCTTTATAATGTGACAGAAGGTCCTCAGGGGATATCCCTAAAGTCATAGCCAAGTATTTAGGCTTTATCTTCTGCCCCATTCCCATGTAGGGTCCCTTTCTGTTTTGGGGGACATTTACATATAACTCAAACTCTTCTAGCGTGGGGGCTAGGAGAAAGTCTTGAAAGAGGAAACACCGCAAGGGTGGATCTTAGAATTGAGCTAAGGCAGTGACTGCATCTACCTTCATAGGGACTCTCAAGAGATCAAGAATCCCCCATATTTGAGTGTAAACTTCCGTTGAATGGAGTTGGGTATCAACCCCTGAAGAATCTTTAGACTTTGGAGATCTGACATGGTTGCCTTGATGCAGAGAGTTGTCCTTTTATTCATTTCCATTCAGTACCTACAACAGATTTTGAAATTCCCAAAGGATGGTAAATATATGTAAAATCTTTATTTTGATGTTAATGGCATGATGATATGAACGTCTCTTAACTTTAAAGATTTTTTGTTGGGGTGGTCATGTAATTATGCCTTATATTGGGTAGGATGCTTAAGATTAGGTTGGATCTAAGGTTAGACTACCCAATCCCCTCACTTGTAGGATATAAAGCTTTAGGTAAGATAATAGTCCTATAGTCATGGATTATACCCTTGTTTTACCATGAGAAGGAGCAAGCCTTTTTATGGTAATCCTTCGGGATAAGTATCGTCTAGGAGGGACCTTAGTAACGACCTTTGCAGGTTGATAACATAAGATCATCCTAAATTGAGAGGGTTATAGAAGAGGTCCCTAGAGTCATGGACCGAACTCAAAGTTCTGCCATGATGAAGTGTTGGCATTCTCATGACAAACCTTTTAAATTGATCTATTTTGGGCGGAATCTTCATTAAAGATCCTAAAATTTACAAATTAATTATTAAGATTGATTAAAATTATAGTTATTAATTTAATCGAATTAATCATGAAGTTTTTAAGCTAATAATTTAATTTAATAAATAAATTAGTTAATTAAAACCAGGGGCGGGCCTTGAACAGGATTAGCAATTGGGATATTAGAGGGGGGGTTAAGAGAAAGACTCAGAAAGCCCATTAGAGATGGAACCCAGCTGATAGGTCCATGGAGAGAGTCCATACGCTGACTTTCTCTAGGGCGCTAGATTGGTCAAAAGGACCAAGTCAAATTTCATTGTGAGTGTTGGATTTGTGTATAAAATGTAGTATCATAAAGGAACGGTTGTGATCAAGAGTCAATCGGGGTGCATGCTATCCTTCCATGTGTTAGAAGAGTCAAAGGTATGCAGATCGTGTGGCCACGAGACATGCCAAATGTTAAGGATCTAATAACGGGGCGAGGGAGTATAAAATCCTAATCCCTTCAGAAATGAATCATTTCCATTTCTTCACTCTCTCTAACATTCTTTCTTTGTGACCTCTCTCTAATCCCTTCACCGTCTCCCAACCCCGACCACCCTTAAACTATCATGGGCACCGTACCAACGCCCCTCAAACCCAGATTCCGATGAATGTTCATCATGAACATTCATCATCCCAAGAA
Organism: Lathyrus oleraceus; assembly: GCF_024323335.1. NCBI lineage: Eukaryota > Viridiplantae > Streptophyta > Magnoliopsida > Fabales > Fabaceae > Lathyrus > Lathyrus oleraceus. The sequence continues at coordinate 108,198,211 of NC_066583.1, forward strand.
CCCTAGCCCTGTTTGTTCAATTCCTGAACCCATAAACACCCAAACCCTGTGAACCCTAGAAATAATCAAGAACACTAACCCTCCTTCTAGCGAACCTTAGGGTTCATTACATGAACCCTAACCCTAAAAGGGAAGAACCATAACCCTAAATATTACCCAGAAACCCCCAAACACATATCAAAACACGGATTGAACATTAACCTCAATAGATCCTAACATGCATCACAAAAATCCTAACCCCCTTTTATCTCAAACCCCATTCAACATATCAAACATGACCAATAAGCGTAAACATCAAATAAATGTCAAAGCAAAGATTAAAGAGAAAAGAAACCAACCCTTGGAGACGCGACTTTCTCTGGTAAGGTAATTCAATTCAAATCCTTTTCCTCTTGTCTATGTTGATCCAATTCTCTCCTTCTCTAATTCTTTCTTTTTTGTTTGGTGCGAGGTCTTAACGGAATGGAGTTCAAGCTCATGTACAATTAGGGTTCGACGATAACTTTAATCAACCAAATTTCAGAGCTCTTGTGAGGGTTAGGGATTTTTGCCGCTATGGATTTCGGAATTCTTGCCCTCATTCTGATTTAGACTTTGGTTTTTATAGAGTTAGGATTAGGTTTTGTTTTAATTTTGATTTGCAACTTTGGGAAGTTTTCAATTGATTGATTATGATTTAGATTGTAATTTTAATTAAGTTTTGATTTTGGTCAGAAATATGTTTAGGGTTTGTGGATCTTGCGATGTATTGAGACTGATTTGCTTGTAAATCACTAATTCAAATGTATTTGTATTCAATAATAGAAAGACTTGATTGGATTTTGAATTCTGATACTTTAGATTTGTTTACGCGCAGACTTGGGGTTTCAGAGGTTAGGCATGAACATGGTTCGGGTCATGGGCTTGACCCGGTCCGGGGAATATGGATTCTACCTGACCCAATTGAAATGTGGAGTTGGGTTATCCAAGTGACCCAACCGAAACGGGCCCTGGATTGGGCCATGTCTGATATTTGATCTAAAAGGCCCAAATAACATCAAAAACTGATTAATGTTAATAATAATATTAATCAAATAATGATAATAATATTCCAATAATAACAGTAATAATCTTAATAATAATAAGCCAATAATGATCCAATAATAATAATGATAATATTAATAATAATAATCCAACAATAATAATTATAATATTAATAATAATAAGCCAATAATAATCCAATAATAATAATGATAATATTAATAATAATAATCCAATAATAATAATAATATTAATAATAATAATACACCAATAATAATAATCCAATAATAATGATAATATTAATAATAATAATCCAATAATAATATTAATAATAATAGTCCAATAATAGTAATAATAATTCAATAAATAATAACGATAATATTAATAATAATAATAATAGTTAGATATAATATCAATAATATTCCTGATAATAAATAATCCTAATAAATAATAATTATATTAATGATTAATAATAATATTAATTTGACTTAAATAAGATTAATAATATTCCTAAAAGTAATAAGTAAGACTAATAAGAAATGTTAATAAGTATTAATATAAATATTCTAATGTCACTTGATTTAAAAAGTCTCACTATTATTTAATGTAATAAAAGCAATAATTTAATCCTAATGTGTCCTAATATTGATTTATTTCTGATTACAAATACAATCCAGCGAATAATAATATTACCCCCGATTAACCAACTCCTATATACCTCTAGCATGATGATATTTCCAATTATACCCCTAAATTGGAATTCAGGCCCTATGAGGAACTAAAAGTCAAACTGGTCCTCCTTTGACTTTTTAGGTCATTGGAGTTGACTAGATGACCTATATAGGACTCTGAATATATCAGTGATTTACTATCCTAAGTTAATAGTGTTGGTGTAAGCCCTAGAAGCCAATACTTTTGGTACTTGTATCGAATTATTTATTAATAATAAAAGGTTTTTTCTCTATTATGTTTGTTTAATAAAGTCCCTAGAATAGCTAGTCCGTTTAATGTATCAAGTGTGACTTAATCATGAGATCACATTAAACATAAGGACACTATTCTTAAAGTATTCTTAGTCGAGCTTTATTGTGAAGTTGGATAACATTAAAGCATTAAGACTATTATGTATATAGACTGATGATCACATCTCATGGGTCATGGATAAGGGGTTATCAAGTCTTAAACATAGGTATGAATATTAAGAGTAATATTTATACTGAATTGACCCGCTATGAGAATAATAGATAGAATGTTATGCAAAGTGTCATAAGTTATTCTCATGGTGATAATGGTGTATACCACCCTTCGACCTGAAACCACTATGGACCCTAGATGTAGAGTTGAGTGTCTTATTGTTGATCAAACATTGTCCGTAACTGGATGACCATAACGACAGTTGATGGGTACTCCACGAAGCATGTTGAGGGACATGAGTGACCTAAATGGAAATTTCCCATCCTGTGTAACAGGATAAATGTCTATGGGCCCAATATTGAACTGGACAAGGATGACACGGTCTATGCCTTGTGTTCAATATAGATATAAGGGCAAACGGATAATTGTACACATAAGTATTATCACAAAAGGATTTGTCAGATCACATGACATTTTCGTGTCTTGGGTAGGAGTTATGTGTTGCTAGATACCGCTCACTGTTTATTATGTTAAATACGTGATTTAATATAATTGCAAAAGCCGCGAAAACCTACAGGGTCACACACAAAAGGACGGAGTGATGAGAGATAGAGTAACTAAGGAACACCCTAAGGTACGATGCACTTAAGTGAATTATAGAACATCGTAAGGTACGGTGTACTTAAGTAGAATACGAAATATGGTAAGGTACCACACGATTAAGTGATTTTGGCATATTATAAGATATGGGCCACATACACTTAAGTGGGCTTTTTAGCTTGCAGCCCACACAAGTGGTTCTATAAATAGAACCCTTGTGCAGAAACATTTGTGTAGTTGTAATTTCGTTTCTCTCTCTCTCTCTCTCACTCAAAGCCTTCATTCGTAGCAGCTAGCACTGAGATTGAAGAAATTCATTCGTGTGGACTGAGTAGAGGCGTTGTCATCGTTCAATGTTCGTGATCGCTCCGTAGATCTATATCAAAGGTTACAATCGCCATAAGAGGTAATGATTCTATCACTGATCATGCCCATTCGTAAGGATCACTAAAGGAGAAATTTTTTAAATTCTGATGCATTTTGGATCGCTCTTCTCCTTCAAATAGAAAGGACGAAGATGGTGGTCAAAAATTGGGATACGACAGATGATAAGATAATAATCATCGAAGGGGAGGAGCACGTGTTCGTTAGCCACCTTTCATCCTTCAGATACATAGAAGCGGATGGAGAAACATTGGAAATACCTTTTCAATCCTTGGAGATTGCAGCAGTCATTCGAAGAAAATAAAAATCAATATCCCATGGGAGAAGATGTCAAAATTGATCAAGGGTAGAGATACCGAGGATTGGGGAAAGCTGTTGGAGATACCAGAGAAAAAAGATCAACTCGGGTTGGGTTACAAACCAGCTCATGAAGGAGTTCAAAAGACAGACTAGAAAAAGGTTTATACACTTTAAAAAGCCTTCCACTGTGTGGGATATAGGGATGAAGGTCAAGTGACTGTGATTGAAGAAGAAGAAAAAAGGATACCAAGCTTGGTGTGTCACTATTCATCAAATATACCTCTCAACAATTGGAAAGCCATCGATATCCCGGAGATGATTTCCAATTCAAAGTAATTTACTGTTTAAAAAATAATAATAATAATAATAATAATAATAATAATAATAATAATAATAATAATAATAATAATAATAATAATAATAATAATAATAATAATAAGTCCTTTATTATGCCCAAGGAAAATGGACAAGTTTGTAGGGGCCCCTTTGTTCCAATTATTTATTTATGAATAAAATTGCATTTTTGTTTTCAATTAAGATCCTTCTCTTTCATCTTAAATTTTCTTTTCAAAGATGGCAATACCATTTCATACTCTTTCATTTCTATCAGATTACCTAAAAAATAAAAATAGATAAAAATCTTCCTCATGCAGATTAACGAATGAACCTATTGAAAATTACACTGCTATAATCCCTTATAACTCAGAATCCCCAATTAACCAAGCGGAAGAGGGTGATGAAGAAGATTGTGAACTTCCAGAAGAGTTAGCAAGGTTGTTGAAGCAAGATGACAAAGAAATTCAACCTCATCAAGAACCAGTGAATGTGATCAATCTGGGGACTGGAGAAAACAAGAAGGAGGTTAAGGCATATGCTTCCTTAAAAGATGAAGTCAAGAAAAGGTTGATCGAGCTCTTGCATGAATACTCAGATGTGTTTTCTTGGTCATACTAGGATATGTCAGGGTTAGACACAAACATTGTCATACACAAACTACCGCTCAAACCAGAGTATCCGCCAGTTAAACAAAAATTAAGAAGAACCAGGTCAAACATGTCTCTAAAGATCAGGGAAGAGGTCAGGAAACAACTTGATGCTAGATTCTTAGATGTTGCAAAATATCCAAAGTGGATGGCGAACATTGTTCTCGTTCCAAAGGAAGACGACAAGGTCAGAATGTGTATACATTATCAGGATTTGAATAGAGCTAGTCCTAAAGACAACTTTCCACTACCACACACCGACATATTGGTAGATAACACCGCTTAATTCTCACCCTTCTCCTTTATGTATGGATTCTCCAGCTACAACCAGATAAAAATGGATTCTATAAACATGGCAAAAACCACGTTCATCACTCCCTGGGGCACCTTTTGTTATAAGGTAATGCCTTTCGGATTGAAAAATGTTAGGGCAACATATCAAAGGGCCATGGTGACCTTGTTCCATGATATGATCCATAAAGAAATATATGTATACGTTGACGATATGATTGCCAAATCACAAACTAAAGAGGATCACATAGTCAACCTACAAAAACTATTTAATCGTCTAAGAAAGTTCAGGTTACGTCTGAATCTAGCAAAATGTACCTTTGGGGTCAGATCAGAAAAGTTATTAGGGTTCATAGTCAGCCAGAGAGTGTAAGACCCCAATTTTGGCCCTAAGATCCCTCATGGCCCATATCATATCATATCATGGCCTCAAGGATCATTGCATGCCTTAGCTTCCCTCCTAGTGGGTGGGTACCTTGTGAGTGTGGTTCTTGATCACCAAGCATGTCTTGCATTTGTATATCTTTTCTTTTCATATGTTTACTAACCAAAAAGTACGAAAATATTGTCATTCTAACCATGTTACTTGCAGCTGAGGCAATCATCAGCCAATTAGGTCAAAATCAGTCAAAGTCAGTCATTGCAGGGGAAGGTGGCCATTCTTGCAGAATTTGGGCACCATGACCAATAATCAAGAGTTCATATGACTTGTGACATCATTTGGAATCAAGATATCAAGGAATTAGGGTTTGGAATTCATCAGAAGGTGGTTCAGTCAAGCAAAACCCTAGAAAGTCAAACTTGGTCCACTGTGCATTTAGTCAGTGATTTGATGGATGGAATTGATTTGAAGGAGCTCATTCATATCCATACAAGCCCCATATATCATGTCAAACCTCATCATGGAAGAATTTGAGGCAAAATCAGAAATTTCCCAAAATAGAAAGCGGACCTGTAATTTCAACTGCCAAAAATGGAAACTTCTTGATCTTAAACTTACATCATGATACAAGCTTCAAATGAATTTTTGCCCAACATGAAAGTTGAAGATCTTGTTCTCCCATTTTCAAAAAGTCCAAGAACTCTCAAATCCCATGTATGGTTTGCAAGATATGATCATTTCATTTTCACCATTTTTTGAACTTCAACAAGCCATATCTCATAAACCACAAGGCCAAATTTAGTGGGGTTTTTTCCTACAAACCACATTTCATCCCCTCTTTCCAAAAATATAAATTTCATTCACCAAAACCTTGCCAATCAAAATGGCATTTTTTGACTTGTTTCATTTAAAATTCAAGTTTGACCAAAAGTTGACTTTTTGATTTAGCAAGTTTTAACACTTTTGGCCAATTGGGAATTGTTTGGAAGGCTATTTGCAACATGTTCCAAGCCCAAATTTGTGCTCATGCTACTATCATACCACCATTTTGGCCAAAGGTGCAAACTTGGTAATTTTTGCAAATGGCTTCATAAGTAAAAGCAATGTTTAGCATTTTAGGAACAGACACAAAACAGCAGATATAATGGTCATTTGCAGCATGTTACAAAGCACATTTCGTGCAGACTCACACCCCATTGCCAAGTTGGTGAAAGTTAGCAAAATGACAAAAATGCTTCATTTGAACTAATCTTGTTTAGCACTTCATTAACCAACATTAAACAGATGTATATAACCTTATTTTCTGCACAACTAAACCCTAATAGCAGCCTCCATTCGCAGCAGAAAACCTTCACTCTCTCATTTTGCATTTTGACATACTTTCATTTTTTCTGTTAAAACTCCAAAGAACCCTTGCATCTTTTGTTGGTTCCTTCACATACAAAGCATTTGGAGGCCTTTGCAAGGAGAGAGCACTAGCTGTAACCACCTTTTCGAGCTCTGTTTTTCCAAGCTCCAACAATGGCAGATGGGGTTTTAAGCTGGAATCGACACGGTTAAGTTCAAATTCCTCGAGCATTCATCATTTGGAGCTACAAGCTTCATCTGTTTCAGTACCTCACAGCCAAACAACAGCCATTTCATCACCTTGCTTCAGTTTTGGTAAGACTTCAATTTACTCCGTTTCCTAAACTATGCCATGTGTTGAATAGATCCTGTTGTGCTGTTTGTTTTGAACTTTAAACCATGAAAAATGATCAAGTATTCCAAAGGTTATGTTGTCTTTAAGTTTGACATATGAACATGTGTGTGCCTTGATCTTTCTGGATAGCCTGTTTCCATGGAAATTAAATGTAGATTTGGCTTGTGCTTGGTTTGCTGATGAGAATAGTGTGCTTGATTCTAATTTCTGGGTGTTTGAATTTCACGATTGATTTTGGGATGATGAAGCTTCACGGTTGCTACAGTGAAACCCTAGAATTTTTTTTTTCCAGATTTTCTTTCCCAGCTTCACGTGTGCATGTTGTTCGTTTTACTGTGTATTTCCATGCCAACCAATCAAATTATTTGGTTTCTGTGGCCAAAACGGTGTGTTTAGTTAAATGAGGATCTTAATTACCAAAATGCCACGCTGACCACACTTTGACTCATTAGTTCATGTCATTTGGTTCATGTTGCTACAATTTGTTCATCAACTTGTAAAATCCATTTCATCTTCATTATTCATCCAAAAATCCTGAAATTTTTTGCATAATGTTCACAAGAATGTCTAGTATTTTATTGTGATTTTTAATTAATTTTTGGTTGGCTGGATTTTAAATTGCATGAGGTTTCTTGTCATGTATGCCTAATTGATACCTTTGGCCATTCCTTTTGTGAAATGATGAGAATGTATCCAATGCCCCTGAAATTTTTTGTGGTGAAACTAGACTCATTAATCTTTGTTTCCATGTAGAGTTTATGCATTTATCATTTGTGGTTTACTAGATATGAATTTTTGAACTAGGGTGTGACAATTTGTGTCACACCAATGATGTGCATTTTCTTGATTTTTGTTCACATACTTCCTGGCCTCCAAATGATCCCAAATTTTGCATGAATGATCTCTCATATGTCTAGTTTGTGTGTGAATTTTCCTGGAATTAATCATGCCTTTTCCTATTTGTTTGTGAATTTTCTTCCCTGCCTAGTCAATTGTTGACTTTATGTGATACATGTTGCCAAATCCTTTGTGAAATTCTCAAATCTTATTGTATGATCATGAAATTTCATATGTGCATACTAGACATCTTGAGCTTTGCATTGGTGTTAATCTCATTCATTTCTCTTCTGTTTTCAATTTGATATGATTTTTTGAAGTTGACCCATGTTTGTTGACCTTCATTGTGCACATTTGAAATTGTGTTGACTTCTTGATTTTATTTGATTATCTTCCCATGATCCAATTGAGCTGAAATTTTATATGCATGCTATGTTATGGATTGTGATTGAGTATGAATTATTTCATAATTTTTGGAATTGATTATGATTGCTTTTGAGCTTGGTCTTGCTGTTGACCTCTGTGTGCTCCCCTCTTGCCATGTTTTGACTTCTTTGGTCTATAAAATGACCATGATGCATGATTTGATTGTGAATCCAATTGAGGTAGCTTCTTAAATGTTTGAACATGAATTGGGTTGACTTTGCTTTGCTGTTTTGACCTTTTCTTTCATCTTTGACCCTAGGCTAGTCCTAGTGGTCTTTTGGACTTATGTTGAGTTAATGTTTCAGGTTAAGCACCAATGCCTCAAAGATCATTCAAATTTGATTGAGTTGGATTATATATATCATGTGCTAACCCTTGTTTTGTAGGTGTGACTCATATAGTTGAGTCTTGTGCTTTGCACATTGGTCCCTCTGTGGTTGACTGTTGTTTATCCATTCCTTTTGTTTAAACTGTTGAACTGTTTACTAATTGGTTTGACTTTTTCAGGTACTTTAGTTGCTTAAGTTCTTTGAACTTGCTTTGCTTTGCTATTTAGCAATTTGCTTTGAGGTAATCCCTCTTTCTTCATGTAGTCTGGAGACCCGGTCTGTTATTTGACCGGGCAAACTGTCTGAAGTCCTCCTTAAGAGGCAATGCTTGTGTATGTTTATATTTGTCCCAAGCAGGAAAAGTCCTTCAAGTAAGGCAATTGGTAGATCAAAGGGATAAGCAACCTATCCCCTACTATTCAGTGAGTCTTCTCATTGCTCCCATTACATGGTTGAAGCATTGAGATCAAAACCCAAGATCAATCGAGTCTAATATGTGGAGAGAGTTCCTACTTTCTGAACTCCCACACTTTCTGAAATGCTCTCCCTGATCAGGGATAAGAGCAATGAGGCACACCCCTCATCTCCTTTCATCTGCTTCACCTTAGCCCCTCAATGGCAAGGTTAAGAGCAAATCTTTGACCCTATTCCAGTTGGCCTCAGTGCCTTAACCCTCTTGTGTGAGCCCCCTTGTTTGGCTGTAGAGTGTGCTGTTTGTTATTGATTGATTGATTGATTGCTTCATATACACATGTTTGCTTTCATGCTTTGTGCACTCATCATCATTAATTGCTCATTAATGCATAATCATCTCATTTGTCTTTGTGACATTATCATTGTTGTTTACCCATTGAGGACAATTGTAAGTCCATTTCTTTGGCCATTGCTCCTATGATATGGAAGTGAGTATAAGACCATCACCTTGGCCACTCATCTTATCTTTGCTTGATGCATTTGTTTGTATGAGAGGTTGCAATTGTAAGTCCCTGTATGTTGGCATTTGCTTTCCTATGATCACTTGTTGCTTTGTCTGTTTGTATGTGAGGATACAACTGTAAGTCCCTGCAAGTTGGCATTTGTATTCCTAGGACCATACAGTGGAGGTTAGTGTAAGACCATTGAGTGGCATCTGATATCCAGTTTTATTTTAGGAGATTGGTATAAGCCCAGTGATTGGCATCCGGTATCCGCCTTTCTTGACTTTCTTTGTTTGTTATCATTCATTGCTATTCCAAAGGACACACTTGAATCATCTCCTATATGATTTCAAGAAGTGAACCTTCTAAGAAGTTTTACTATCCATCTTCGTCCATTCATCATTCATTATGTCCTAAACCTTTTCACACTTTATCTTTCAAACTTGACATAAGTGTTGTGCAAACATCTTCATGTTTTCTAACTAAAAACCTGGACTCAAGTCCTTGACTTTTTTCAAACTCCATTTCATAATACTTCTTTGAATCAATCTTAATCATACTTTGACTTCACTTTCATAATCACAATCAATTAACTTCACTCATTCACTTGTTTTGGCTTTGTCCATTGTTAATCTTTTCATGCATTAGCCATAGGTTTCAATTATCTTTGTGGTTGATGTAAATCTTGCCTATCCTTAGTGAGTCGACAGTAAGACTTCCGTACTGAAAACAGGGCTAACCCCTCTAGTACGTCGAAGCTATCCTCGTATGGTGGATGTTGTTTTTTGGTCGAGTGTTCTCCCATTGATAATGAAAAGCCTCAGTGCTTGTGTTTAAAACTGAATCCACCAACTTTTGGAAATCTTTTAGCCGAACTACGGCGTTTTGATCCTTACCTTTGATGGAAGGTACGTAGGCAGCGGGTTCATCCGTTCAAACCCAATAACCCAATAAAAATTGTATATTCTTTTCTCATCATCCCAATCATGTTTGCACAATGTTTATGTCATAACAAATAACAATCTTTTACAACAAGTGTGAAAAGGGCTCCCTAGGAGTACCTAGGACGTAGTGGGTGCCTAACACCTTCCCATTGCGTAATTTACCCCTTACCCAGAATCTCTGATCTTTTTATTAGTTTTCTACGTGTAAAACTTCTTAGGCTTTTGTTCGCTTTTTAGCCAGTCCTTTGGATAAATAAAAGTGCGGTGGCGACTCGAAACTTCATTGTATCCCTTGCTTATGGTTTAACCGATAGATCATATAGCGACGAATACACCGCTACAGAAAAGTGGCGACTCTGCTGGGGAAAACATTAGACCTTCCCTGGTGGTATTGCCTACTTTTCACCCTTGTTGTATGATATTTGTTTATCTGTTATATGACATATTTTTGTACAACTTGGGATAACTGTATTGATTGTAATGTTTGAATTGCTTGATATACAAATGCTGTTTGCTTTGGTGATCTGTGAGATGAGTTCTGTACCCGAACTCGAGTGCACTCTAGGATAGGAGAATGGCATAGTCTTGTTGACTGGTGTGGAGTATTCCTTAGCCAGTTGACTTGCGAGTCCATTCACTTGGTGGAGGTCATGTTGAACTAATAATGTCACACAAGTTATTTGTGGTTAGGCATTATTCTTTCAATCATGTTCCGCAGAAGCCAAGGACCGTAGTTTACCAAACCCATCTTGGCCTATTTTTAGGACCGTAGTGCGGAGGTCGTTCAGATGTTAGTTCTGATACGATTGTTACGCGATACTACACTCATAAGAGTTTCTCTTGAGAATATTCTTGGAATACGAGTATTCGTTCCTCCGATAATATTCGAAAGATGGAACGATGATTATGGGAACCTCTGATAGAACATGTCTGGCAGGTTTAAACCCTAGTACACTCCCTTTGGGTGGTTCTTAACCGAGACTCCATGCTCAAGACTCTCAACAAACCCGTGATTCGTGGTTGAGTCGCTCAAACATTGTTAATATCAATGGATCCCGGATCAGGTGTAAAACCTAAAATCCACCAAAGCGGCTGGTTGATATTAAGAATGTTAGAGCCGGTTCATGTACCGTTAATATCAATGGAACTTGGGTGTCGATAAGGTGAAAACCTAAATCCACCAAAATGGATGATTGATATTAGGGGTACATAGAGCTTTCCCACGACCTTTGTTTGGTGTGCTTTGCTTGATCCTTGAGTGTGTTTGTTGCATTCATGCATTCACGCATTCATCCGCATTCATGTCATCAGAAAAAGAAAATTTTCAAGGAACTTAAAGGGTTATTTGCAAAATTTTCAGACATGGAAAGACCAAAAAGGCATACAAAGAAGTACAGCTTCAAACAGCCCGATGTAAAAGAGTTAAGGAATCTGACATCGTATGTATTAGATCCCTTGGGTTTCAAAGCTCGCTATGGGAAGCTTCTACCTCTGCTCACCACTCAGGTTGACGAAGGGTTGATGAGTACTCTAGCTCGGTTCTACGATCCGTTGCATCATTGCTTCTTATTTCCGGACTTCCAGCTGTTGCCGACTTTGGAGGAATATTCTCATCTCATTGGGATTCCAATTCTGGATCAAGTGCCGTTCAGTGGCTTAGAGGATATTCCATCTGCTCGAGAGATTGCCAGCTTGTTGCATATAGATGAAGATCTGATTAGAGCTAATCTGACTACCAAAGGCGGAATTCAGGGTTTTCCTTCCGAGTTCCTTATTGCCCAAGCTACCTTTTATGGGAAGGCCATGAGTGAGGACGCCTTTGAGGCTCTATTTGTGTTGCTCATCTATGGATTGGTGCTATTTCCCAACTTTGACAAGTTCGTGGACATGAACGCCATTAGGATCTTCTCAGTTCTTAATCCAGTTCCGACTTTGTTGGGTGATACATATGTCTCCTTGCACCTGAGGAATATGAAAAATGGAGGAGTCATTGTCTGCTGTTTACCCCTGCTGTACCAGTGGTTTATTTCGCACTTGCCGCAGACAGTTGCTTTCAAGGAGAACAAGGGATGTCTACGGTGGTCTCAGAGACTCATGTCTCTCACCAATGATGATATCACTTGGTATGATCGCGTGTATGATACCGTCCAGATCATCGACTATTGTGGTGAATTCCCTAATGTGCCCCTTCTTGGTACATGTGGTGGGATTACCTACAGTCCTATTCTTGCACGACGGCAGCTTGGGTTCCCCCTGAAGGATAAACCTAATAGCATTCTGTTAGAAGGTGTGTTCTTCCAGGAGGGTAAAGATCCCCAAGGCCTGAAAGCCAGATTTGTCCGTGCTTGGCGCAGTATTCACAAGAAGAGTAGGAACGAGTTGGGTCCAAAGAACTGCATTGCTTTGGAGCCATACACCTCTTGGGTCAGACAAAGAGCTGCCACTTACTTGATGCCGTATGATCATCCGAGACCTACACCGTTGGATGTGGCTGGGCCTTCAACCCTCCCTACCCAACGTGTAGAGGAGTTGAGAGAATAAGACCTTTCGCGTGCTTGGATCCGTGAGAGAGAGGAATTGCTGCAGCAGCTCAAGGAGAAGGACGCTATGATTGAGTTCCTCGAGCATCGAGTGATCGATGATCCGAACGACGCTTGGACTTCTCTGCTTCCTCAGTCTTCCAAATTCTGGAAAAGGAAGTACGATCGACTTGCAAAGGAGAAAGCTGACATGGAGGCGGCCTATGAGAGAGAGATCAAGAAGTTGCGCACTTCTCGTCTTCCAGCATCCCGAGCTTCTAGGGATCCATAGGATGTCATTTACCTTTTCTCTTTGTAATCTAAAATGCTGTACTTTTTGTCTTGATGTATTGAATGAAATATTTTCCATGAGGAATCAAAATGCTTAAATTAATCAAAATATTGCAAATAATACCCTAAGGGTTCCTTGAAAACAAAGCATTTGCACAAGCATTTCATGCATCATTCTTGCATAAACAGGTACCCTTTGTTTCTGGTCTTCTTGTCCTAACCTCTGTTCTTCATTTATTTTGAAGACAAGCTGATTCACCGGTATTATACACGAGTCAACTCTGCAAGAATCATGGAGCAGTTGGAACAAGAGAACAGAGAATTGAAGGAAGAGGTCGCCAGACTTGGCGCTTTGATGGAGCAACTCCTTGCCGCTCAGAATCAACCTGCTCCGACGCCTGCAACTCCTGCTCAGAGGACAGTCATTTCAGAAGTAGCTACTTCTACAGTGCCAGTCAGCACCCACGCGCCCAATGCCATGCCGCCCGGGTTTCCTTGGGGCATGCCCCCAGGTTTTATGCCAGATATTCCTGCGCCAACCTTCGCTCAAATGCCGGCGTCTAGCTCGGTCCCTATCGCCGCTCCTCCTGTCGTGCATACCATGCCAAGGGTAGACGACATCATCTATCACTCCGAGCCATCTGAGGGCACAGACGTTCATGAAAAGATGGATGCCATGAACGATCAATTCCTTGAGCTGAGAAAAGAATTGAGGACCCTCCGTGGAAAAGACCTATTCGGCAAGTCTGCAGCCGAACTCTGCCTAGTTCCCGGTGTCAAGATACCGATCAAATTCAAGGTCCCGGACTTTGAAAAATATAAAGGGAACACCTGTCCGCTTGCTCACCTGGTCCTGTACGCCAGGAAGATGTCAACACAGACTGATAATGATCAGCTCCTGATTCATTATTTCCAAGACAGTCTATCCGGTGCAGCGCTCAGATGGTACATGAGCTTGGACAGCGCCAATATCAGATCCTTCAATGACCTTGGCGAAGCTTTCGTCAAGCAGTATAAGTACAACGTCGATATGGCGCCTGACCGAGATCAACTCAGGTCCATGTCGCAGAAAGACAAAGAATCGTTCAAGGAGTACGCCCAGAGATGGCGAGAGCTGGCAGCTCAAATCACTCCACCGCTGGAAGAGAAGGAAATGACCAAGATTTTCCTGAAGACTCTTGGCTCATTTTATTATGAGCGGATGGTAGCAAGCGCTCCCTCTGATTTCACCGAGATGGTGAACATGGGGATGCGTCTCGAAGAAGGTGTCCGTGAAGGACGGTTGGCTAAGGATGATAGCTCTTCCTCTAAACGATATGGGGCGTTTAAGAGGAAAGAAGGTGAAGCACATGCCGTTCAATCTCAGCCCAAACACAGAAGACCCTCTGTTCAGAGGAATCCTGCACGACATGCCAGTCATCAGCACCAGGTGGCTCACGTAGCACCTGTTTTCAAGGACAATACTCCTCAACATCAGCAATATCAACATCAACAGTATCAGCATCAGCAACAATATCAACAACCGCAGTACCATCAACAACAATCTCGTCCACAGCAACAGGCTTACCAGCCTCGTGGGAGTACGAGTAATCAGGCAAACATGGGTTACGAAAGGAAGAAGATCAGTTTTGATCCGATTCCTATGTCGTATGCGGAATTATATCCCTCTCTAATAGAGCGGAAGTTGGTTTCTCCGAGAGATCCTCCGGCTATACCGGTCAACCCTCAATGGTGGTATAAGCCTGACCTGCACTATGTCTATCATTCTGGCGCTCCGGGCCATGACATAGAAAATTGTTTCCAGCTGAAGACTAAGGTGCAAGACCTTATGAGAAGTGGAATCCTGAGTTTTGAGGACTCAAGCCCGAACGTCACCAAGAACCCATTGCCTGCGCATGGGAAATCTGTCAACATGATTCAAGAATGCCTTGGGAAGTACAAGGTCGAGTATGTCAGCCACATCAGGCAGTCGTTGGTTGAATTACATCGGATGCTGTGTCAGTACAGCCACTTGGAGCATAACCACGACAAGTGCCGCGTCTGTTCGGTTAATCGCTTGGGTTGCGATCAAGTACGCAAAGAACTTCAGAAGTTGTTGAATGAAGGTACCATTGAGATTCTCCAGAATCGCAATGTTGATGAAGTTGAGCCTGAAGTGAATGTCATATCACCAGTGTTCAAGCTGCCCGAGCCAGTTGTTATCCGCTATAATAGCAACAAGCCGAAGGCTTCCCCTTCCTTGGTCATTAAACCAGCTGGCCCTGTGCCCTATTCATCTGACAAAGCTGTACCCTTCAGATACAATCCTGTTGCTGTCCAGGACGGGGTCGAAATGCCTTTACCTTCCACTTCCGTCACCAACATTGCTGACGTCAGTGGGTTGACCCGCAGTGGTCGTGTATTTTCTGCGCCTCCAAAGGCTACTGTTTCTGATACTATTGAGCGCCCTGTGGGGACCGCTGTGAATGTTCAGAATCCGGCACTTGATGTTGCCAAACCCTCCTCATCTGTACAAAAGACTCCTGTTTCTTCAGTTGGCCCAAGTGGCATTGTTGATGAAGAATCTGATGAGATGCTGAGGCTCATCAGAAAGAGTGAGTACAACATTGTAGACCAGCTTCTACACACGCCCTCCAAGATTTCCATTCTTTCTCTATTGCTGAATTCAGAACCCCATAGGGAGTCTCTGCAAAAGGTCTTGGATCTGGCGTATGTTGATCACGACGTCACCCTTGAGCAATTTGATAGCATCGTTGCAAACATTACCGCTTGCAACACTTTGAGTTTTTGTGACGCTGATCTCCCTGAGGAGGGAAGAGACCACAACATGGCCTTACATATTTCTATGAACTGCAAATCAGATGCAATGTCCAATGTGTTGGTGGACACTGGATCGTCCCTTAATGTATTGCCAAAATCCACACTCTCTCGTCTGTCATATCAAGGTCCTCCTATGAGGCAGAGTGGGGTTGTTGTGAAAGCTTTCGATGGGTCGCGCAAGACCGTGATTGGGGAAGTTGATCTCCCAATCAAGATAGGACCAAGTGATTTCCAAGTTACTTTCCAAGTAATGGATATCCACCCATCATACAGCTGTCTCTTAGGCAGACCATGGATTCACGAGGCTGGCGCCGTGACATCCACCCTACACCAGAAGCTGAAATTTGTGAAGAATAAGAAATTGGTTGTAGTAGGGGGAGAAAAGGCTCTCCTGGTTAGCCATCTGTCTTCTTTCTCGTATATTGACGCAGAGGATGAAGTTGGAACTCAGTTCCAAGCTTTATCTATTGATGAACCAATCGAGAAGAAGTCTCCTTCATTCACTTCCTACCGAGATGCGAAGCTGGCCATCGAATGTGGTGCAGTTGCTGGATTAGGGAAAGTGCTTGAACTTGAAGACAATAGATCCCGGACTGGCATTGGCTATGGTTCTGGGGCATGCAATGAGCAAGGCCTGTTCAAGAGTGGAGGGTTCATTCACGCCGATCAACCTGAAGAAGAAGAAGCTGCTGCCATCATTGAAGAGGAAACAGAAGACTTGAACAACTTTGTTATTCCTGGGGGTGTCTACCACAATTGGGTCGCTGTAGATGTTCCTACAGTCATCCATAGATCAGAGTAATTGTTCATTTTGTTTAAAAACCCTTCTCCCATGCCAAAAGGAGAAGTGATGACATTGTTGGCAGCATTTAATACAATGATGTTTTCATTCAATTAATGCATTAACATTTGTTTTTCCTTTGTTTTCACTTTTTGCTTTTCTGCATGAAATCAGTGATCACAAAAAACCATAAAAACAAAAAAAAGGCAAACATTCTTCATCTGCATCATGGTTTGCTTGTTTAAGTGCTGAAGTTTTTTTCCTTAACCAAATCATTATGCAGGTTGATCCTAAAACCCATTGAACATAATGATCCAACGCCATCTCCCAATTTTGAATTCCCTGTATTTGAGGCAGAAGAAGATGACGTTGAGGGGGTTCCTGATGAGATTACCCGTCTCCTTGAGCACGAAGAGAAGATCATTCAGCCGCATCTCGAAGACTTGGAAACAGTCAACTTGGGGTCTGAGGATTGTGTTCGTCTGGTGAAGATCGGGGCACTTCTTGAAGAGTCTGTCAAAGAAGATTTGATCAGTTTGCTACGAGAATATTCAGATATCTTTGCTTGGTCCTATGAAGACATGCCGGGTTTAGATACAGATATTGTGCAACATTTCCTGCCTTTGAAGCCTGAGTGCGTGCCTGTGAAGCAGAAGCTCAGAAGAACTCATCCAGATATGGCAGTAAAGATCAAAGAGGAAGTTCAGAAGCAAATTGATGCGGGGTTTCTGGTGACTTCTACATATCCTCAATGGGTGGCCAATATTGTGCCTGTTCCTAAGAAGGACGGAAAGGTCCGCATGTGCGTTGACTATAGAGATTTGAATAAAGCTAGCCCAAAAGATGATTTTCCTCTACCACACATTGACATGTTGGTAGACAATACAGCTAAATTCAAAGCCTTTTCCTTTATGGACGGATTTTCTGGATATAATCAAATCAAGATGGCACCAGAGGACATGGAGAAGACAACATTCATCACACCTTGGGGAACATTCTGTTATCGAGTGATGCCCTTCGGTTTGAAGAACGCCGGAGCCACGTATCAACGAGCTATGACTACCTTGTTTCATGACATGATGCACAAGGAGATCGAAGTCTATGTTGATGATATGATCGCTAAGTCCCGAACGGAGGTTGAGCATGTTGAGCATTTGTTGAAGCTTTTTCAGCGTTTGAGAAAGTTCAAACTTCGCCTGAATCCAAACAAATGTACATTTGGAGTCCGTTCCGGCAAATTGTTGGGTTTTATGGTAAGCGAAAGAGGTATTGAGGTTGATCCTGCCAAGGTCAAAGCAATACAAGAGATGCCTGCACCCAAAACTGAGAAGCAAGTCCGAGGTTTTCTTGGCCGCTTGAACTACATTTCCAGATTTATATCCCACATGACTGCCACATGTGCGCCGATATTCAAGCTCCTCCGGAAAGATCAGTCGCATGATTGGACCGAGGATTGCCAGAAAGCTTTCGACAGTATCAAAGATTATCTGTCCGAACCTCCGATTTTGTCTCCGCCTGTGGAAGGAAGACCTCTGATTATGTATTTAACAGTTCTTGAAGACTCAATGGGTTGTGTACTCGGTCAACAAGATGAATCAGGGAAGAAGGAGTTTGCTATATACTACCTCAGCAAGAAGTTTACTGATTGCGAGTCTCGGTACTCTACACTCGAGAAGACGTGCTGTGCTTTGGCTTGGGCTGCTAAGCGTTTGCGCCAGTACATGATAAATCATACAACTTGGTTGATATCCAGAATGGATCCAATTAAGTATATCTTCGAGAAGCCTGCTTTAACTGGGAGGATTGCCCGTTGGCAGATGTTGTTGTCTGAGTATGATATCGAGTATCGAGCTCAGAAAGCTATCAAAGGTAGTATCCTGGCTGACCATCTAGCGCACCAGCCGATTGAAGATCATCAGTCTATTCAGTATGACTTCCCTGACGAGGAAATTCTGTATTTGAAGATGAAAGATTGCGATGAGCCTACACTTGATGAAGGTCCAGAACCTGGTTCCAGATGGACGATGGTGTTTGATGGCGCTGTTAATTGATCACACTAAAATTCACCGTATTTCTGACTCCGATTTCGCATGCATTCTTAGCTTTTATTGTTGTTTTGCTTTGTTATTTCTTTGTTTTCTTATGTTTTCAGGTTTTTATAATAATCGGAGCTTGAATCGGGAAAAGGAGCGAAAAAGGAGTGAAAACGGGCGAAAACCTAGAAATTCAGCGTTTTGCACTTACGGCACCCACCGTGGCGGGCGCCATGGGGTTAGCCATGACGTGGCCACGTCTCAAGACCACTCCTCAACCGCCAAGACCCACGATCCCCACTCCATCATCCCCTGTAGGGACCATGGCGGGCGCCATAGGCCTGTGGCGGGCGCCACAAGGCCAAAATCAGTAACCTCCACTTTTTAGTGGAGGGGCGTCCCTGTCATTTCATGCTTTCAGTTTTTACTATAAATAGGACCTTAGATTTTCGTTTTTCTTCATCCAGAATTAGAATTCTCTAGGCATATATCAGTTATAAAGCAGTTGCCATTCCACATCGGGGTGCCTCTGCAATCGAGTGATCGAGTCTGTAATCTGTCTGTGGTTCGAGTTTTTGGAGCACTCTGGAGGAAGTTAATCCTGCCGCCATTTTAATTCAAGTTCGTATTTTACTTTTATTTATTTCCTGCACTCGCACATTTACGTTGTTTATTTCCTGCACTCGCACATTTACGTTGTTTATTTCCTGCACTCGCACATTTACGTTGTTTATTTCCTGCACTCGCACATTTACGTTGTTTATTTCCTGCACTCGCACTTTACTTTGTTTATTATCCGCACTCGCTTTAAATTACTTTTATGAAAAACTATAAAAAGAATATTTACTTTATCATGTCTAACTAATTCTATAAAGGTTAGAATGTAAGGATCGTAATTAAACCAGTAATCAGTATAATTGTTCGTGGAAACACCTAAGGGCTATTTTATCTTTCAATTCAAGTAATTGTTTTTAACTATTTCAAAAACAGCCAAAAGCGCTTTGTCTAGTTTATTAGGAGATTTTAGATTAAAAAGAAAAGAGATTTTAAAACAATTTTCGGACGCGTTAGGAAGTTTAAACTCTGGTTCGTAAGAACCTCTTTTTGCTAAGAAGTCCAGGTTAAAATACTTTTCAACTTAGTTAAGATACTATATTTCTTAAAAATAGGTTTACTACTCTAACGCAGTACGCACCTTTTTATCCGTGACAATAGGGGGGGTTGATTAGAGAGTACAACTCGGTTCTGAATACGCGAAAGCGACAGTTCCTGTTAAATTAGTTCTTTTCAAAGGAGAAAACATTGCCCATAAGTAGTTCCACTAACAAGTACTGGATTATCATTGATTGCGTGAATTACATTCGAGCCTGTCTTTATTTATTATTTAAAATTATAATTTTATTTACCATTGCACCCTTATTAAAACCCTTAAAAATAGTTGCCTTAGATACACACCATAACAACAGGTTTGATAGATTGACACTTGGTCTCTGTGGATTCGATAATCTTTTATATTACTTTGACGTGATTCGTACACTTGCGAAAAACACGCATCAAGTTTTTGGCGCCGTTGCCGGGGACCAATTTCGTCAAATTTCATTACCCTGTAGTTATACCGTTTAGACTAAGGTTGTTACCCACCGGTCAATGCGAAAGACTCGCAGTGCCGGAAGTTTAGTAGACCCTCTAGCTGAACCTGAACGTTACGCTCGCGCACGTTTATTTTTCCATAGGAATAGGATAGCTATGGCCGAAGAACAAAACCGAAGACCTCTTAAGGACTTCGCCCAACCATCAAACGAGGAACCTAGTTCCAGTATAGTAAACCCCGTTATCCCAGCCAATAATTTTGAACTTAAACCATCCCTGCTGCAATTAGTGCAACAGAGACAATTCTCAGGTCTCGCTACTGATAACCCAAACCAACATTTAAAAAACTTTCTTCAGTTAGCAGACACCTTTAAAACCAATGGAGCTTCTCCTGAGGCGATACGCTTAAGATTATTTCCCTTTTCCCTCAGAGATAAAGCTCTATCATGGTTAGATTCCCTTCCACCCAATTCAATAACAACTTGGGATGACCTTAGGAAAGTTTTTCTTGCTAGATATTTTCCCCCAAGTAAGACCGCTCTTCTTCGAAAACTTATAACTAGATTTACCCAACTCCAAGGAGAGTCGTTGTTCGAAGCCTGGGAGAGATATAAAGAACTATTAAGAGCATGCCCACACCATGGCTTAGAGAATTGGCTAATCATCCAAACCTTCTATAATGGACTTCATTATAACACTAAGATGACCATCGACGCTGCCGCTGGTGGCGCACTGATGAATAAACCTTACCCTGAAGCTAGTGCCCTTATCGAGGATATGGCCCAAAACCATCAATCATGGGGAGTAGAACGAGCGACAGTGGAAAAGAAGGAAGCCCAAGGAGGAATACATGAGCTAAGCTCTATAGACATGATGCAGGCTAAAATGGACGCGTTGGCCCTTAGAGTCGAACATATGTGTACAACTCCGAATACTGTAGCCGCAGTTTCGCCGAATTGTGAGATATGTGGAACGCAAGGACACCAATCCGCCGAATGCAATCTGTTAAATGAAACCAACACTGAGCAAGTGAACTATACCCAAGGGAACCCATTTTCTAACACATATAACCCTGGATGGAGGAATCACCCAAACTTCTCCTACAAAAATAATAACCCTATTCAAAATACCGCACCTCCGAGACAACAAGGTTACCAAGCCCCTAGAACAAATCAACCTATGCAACCTGTACCGCCAAACCCGAGCTTTGAAGAAATTGTAAAAGATTTCATCGTTGCTCAAAAACAGAAAAACAAAGAGTTCATGAACCAAAGCGTCCATGTTAACGAACTAATTACCCAGTTAGGAACCAAGGTTGATCAAATCATTACTCATAATAAGATGCTTGAAACCCAGATCTCTCAGGTAGCGTTAAACCAAGCCCCACAGACTACCCCTGGAGGACAGTTCCCTGGACAACCTCAACAAAACCCGAAAGGGCAAGCTAATGCCATTACTCTACGAAGTGGAACCGCTTATAAGGAGCCTTTAAACCCTAGATTAAGTGAGCCTGAAACTTCTAAGAGGAGTGAGGAAAAGGAACCAGAGAAGCCTGAAACCCCGGAAAGTCAAGAAAAAGGAGAAGAACCTAAAAATAAAACCTATGTACCACCACCGCCATACAAACCACCAATACCATACCCTCAAAGATTAAAGAAAACCCAAATCGATAATCAATATCAAAAATTCGTTAAGGTTATAGAAAAACTTCACGTAGAAATCCCCTTTACAGAAGCCATCACCCAAATACCTTCTTATGCTAAGTTTCTCAAAGACATACTTACGAATAAACGTAGACTTGAAGATCCGAAACCCGTGGAATGTAATTCTATTTCCGAAGATAGGTTAGCAAAGAAAGATAAAGATCCCGGAAATTTTTCCATTCCTTGTATTTTAGGGAATCATGTCATCGAAAAAGCTTTTCTAGACTTAGGAGCTAGTGTGAGCTTAATGCCTTTAGCAGTTTGTGAGAGATTAAACTTAGGAGAATTACAACCTACTAAGATGTCGCTTCAATTAGCCGATAGATCCGTTAAATACCCTATAGGCATACTTGAAGACGTCCCTGTTAGGGTGGGTCAGTTGTTTATACCTACTGATTTTGTTGTCATGGACATTAAAGAAGATGACGACATACCAATCCTCCTAGGTAGACCGTTCTTATCGACTGCTGGAGCCGTAATAGATGTTAAAAAAGGAAAACTAACTTTTGAGGTAGGTGAAGAGAAGATAGAATTTATATTGTCAAAATTTCTTATGGCACCTGTGATAGGAGATTCTTGTTATGCCTTAGATATCATCGAAGAATGCATTAGGGAATTAGAACAAGAAGAAGAAAATAAATCTATAAAATTGCCATCAACCCTTATTTTGGAAGATGACAATTATAAAACACCCTACATTGATGATAACCTTCACGAATGTTTATCTCTTACCCCAGATCCTATGCCTTGCCCTATGAAACCGACCGTAAAACTTAAGGAACTGCCTAAAAACCTGAGATATGAATTTCTGGATGAAGATATGAATCGTCCAGTTATAGTCAGTGCTACCTTAAACCAAAAAGAAACCGATCAATTATTAGAAGTTTTACGTAGGTACCCCTCAGCCTTAGGATATAAGATCTCTGATCTAAAAGGAATAAGCCCATCCGTATGCATGCATCGGATTTTGCTTGAAGAAGATTCAAAACCTTCCAGAGAACACCAACGTAGAATAAATCCTATAATGAGTGCGGTAGTTAAGACTGAAGTTCTTAAGTTACTAGAGGCAGGTATAATATATCAGATCTCGGACAGTAAATGGGTGAGTCCAGTGCATGTAGTACCCAAAAAGGGAGGCATCACAGTCGTGCAAAACGAGAAGGGCGAACCTGTAGCAAAAAGAACCGATGGAGGTTGGCGTATGTGCATAGATTATAGAAAATTAAATAAAGCAACTAGGAAGGACCATTTCCCATTACCATTCATAGATTAAATGTTGGAGCGCCTAGCCAGACACTCTTACTTTTGTTATTTAGATGGATATTCAGGATTCTTCCAAATACCTATTCACCCCGAAGATCAAGAAAAAACTACCTTTACATGCCCAGTTGGAACTTTTGCCTATAGAAGAATGCCTTTTGGACTTTGTAATGCTCCTGCAACTTTCCAACGCTGCATGATGTCTATCTTTGCTGATTATTTAGATGGAATTATGGAAGTATTTATGGACGATTTCTCAGTTTGTGGATCAGATTTCAAAAATTGTCTTGTCAACCTTGAGAAAATCCTGGAGAGATGTGTGGAGGTAAACCTTGTGCTAAATTGGGAAAAATGTCATTTCATGGTCACCGAAGGGATTGTTTTAGGACATATAGTTTCCGAAAAAGGTATAGAGGTAGATAGAGCAAAAATAGAAGTCATAGAGAATCTAAAACCGCCGAAGACTATCAGGGAGATAAGAAGTTTTCTTGGACATGCCGGATATTACCGACGTTTCATCAAAGATTTCTCCAAAATAACAAAGCCCTTAACTGGTCTTTTAATGAAAGATGCTGAATTTATCTTCGATGAAAAATGTACTGAAGCATTTAATCTTCTGAAGGAAGCTCTGACTTCAGCACCTATAATGAAACCCCCTGATTGGTCAGAACCGTTTGAGATAATGTGTGACGCCAGTGATTACGCTGTTGGAGCCGTTCTAGGTCAGAGAAAAGATAAGAAGTTACATGTGATTTATTATGCCAGTAGAACCCTAGACGCTGCACAGCTCAATTACGCAACAACCGAAAAAGAGCTCCTAGCTGTAGTTTTTGCAATAGACAAATTTAGATCTTATCTAGTAGGAGCCAAGATTATAGTTTATACCGACCATGCTGCCATTCGTTACTTACTAAGCAAAAAGGATGCCAAGCCTAGGTTACTTCGATGGATTCTATTACTGCAAGAGTTTGATTTGGATATCCGTGATAAGAAAGGCACTGATAATGTGGTAGCTGATCACCTATCTAGGCTAGAATACCTGAAACCTGATCCAGTTCCCATAAATGACGATTTTGCCTATGATAGACTGATAGCCCAACTAGAAACCATTGAAGAAGATAACCCAGACCCTCATGAGTATTTTCAAAAATCCTTAGCCATAAGTGATGTACCTTGGTATGCAGACTTTGTTAATTATCTAGCCGCTGACATCATACCCCCTGATCTAAACTACCACCGGAAGAAGAAGTTCTATAGTGATGTGAGAAACTTCTATTGGGACGAACCATTTCTTTTCAAGAGAGGTAAAGATGGCATTTTCCGCCGTTGTGTTCCAGAAGAAGAGGTAAATAATATAATTGAGCATTGTCACTCTGCACCCTATGGTGGACATGCAAGCACATCTAAGACCTACGCCAAGATTCTTCAAGCTGGCCTATTCTGGCCTACTATGTGGCGTGATGTCCATGCTTTCATTGTCAAGTGTGATAGATGCCAACGCACAGGAAATATTTCAAGACGTAATGAAATGCCGTTAAGAAATATCCAAGAAGTAGAACTCTTCGACGTATGGGGTATAGACTTTATGGGACCGTTCCCACCATCTTTTGGAAATCAGTACATCTTAGTAGCTGTTGACTACGTGTCTAAATGGATTGAAGCTATCGCCGCACCCACAAACGACACCAGAGTAGTCATCAAATTATTCAAAAATTATATATTTCCCAGGTTTGGAACACCCCGTTTAGTCATAAGCGATGGAGGATCGCACTTCATATCGAGAATATTTGATAAACTTTTAAGCAAGTATGGAGTTAAGCATAGAGTAGCAACACCATACCACCCACAGACCAATGGACAAGTGGAAGTATCTAATAGGGAGATAAAACAAATCCTCGAGAAGACTGTCTCTATATCTAGAAAGGATTGGTCACAGAAACTTCAAGAAGCATTATGGGCCTATAGAACCGCTTTCAAAACTCCTATAGGAACAACCCCTTATCAACTGGTCTATGGAAAATCATGTCACTTACCTTTTGAATTGGAACATAAGGCCTATTGGGCCATCAAAACTTTGAATTTGGATTACTTGACAGCTGGTGAGAAACGTATCCTTGACATCCACAAATTAGAAGAGCTCAGACAATCTGCCTACGAAAATGCCATCATATACAAAGAAAGAACAAAAGCTTGGCATGACAAAAGAATCATAAGAAGAGACTTCAAAATAGGCGATCCTGTTCTCCTGTTCGATTCTAGGTTACGACTTTTTCCAGGTAAACTCCGTTCGAGATGGACTGGCCCTTTCGAAGTATCTAAGATCCTGAGATCCGGTGCTATTGAAATCAAGAACCAGACATGTAAACCGTTCATCGTCAATGGACAGAGGTTGAAGCCCTACGAAGGAGGTGACATCCCGACAACATACACCTGCCATACTCTGAGTGATCCACCATATCCTTCCAATGATGTTTAAATATCGGTCGTCGAGCTAATGACGTTAAACAAGCGCTGCATGGGAGGCAACCCATGGTTTTTCTTATTTTTTGTACTTTTTACTTTTTACTTTTACTTTATTTTGTTTATATTATTATTATTATGTCAGGACTAACGATTGAATGTTTTATGTGCTTTCAGGACTTGTTTGCTAACCTTGTACAGAATGCAGAACCCTGATGACATGCACGTGGCCTTTAGAGATGATGCACAGAGAGAGCGTTACTATGTTCACATGAGACGCCCTATGGCTCCTACCAGGTACCCTGACCATGACTGCATGGATGCCTTGGGGATAGAGCCAAGCGTCAGATTTTTATGCCATCAACTCCAGTGGGAACAGTTTGACTACAGGAACAACACTTATAGGAACTTGACTCTCGAGTTCCTCAGCTCGTTTCATTATGACCCCTGGGCTGGACCCGATGGACTCGCTGTTTTCAGGTTGTTCGGGATTGACTACTCATTCTCTCACAAGGAGTTTGGTGATTTGCTAGGTTTCCAGACTACTCCTGATGCTATTCCAGATACACCGATGGGGTATTTTATGAGCAGAGAAGTGGAAAAGTTTTGGACTAAAATATCCGGCGGAGGGAGCCAAGATCCTTCTACCCAGTTTTCTCAGGTAATCCACAACCCTGCATTGAGGTACTTCCAGATGATTCTAGCACATTCTTTCCTAGGTTTTCCAGATACAGAGACACTGCTAAGTGAAGAGGAGATTTTCCTACTGTTTTGTGCGACTCAGTCTCGCCCTGTTGCTTGTGGCAACTTTCTGTTAAAGGGCTTGGCTAGTGTTGCCAGATCATCCGTAGGCATCATCCATGTCGGTGGGATTGTTACACAGATTGCTACTGCATTGGGTCTGTCTCGCAAGTTATTGCACCTAAGGACCTTCTGCTTCTACACCACCCTGGATATTGATTTTTGTCTTGATAGAGGACTGATGAGGAGGGCTTCTTTTGAGCCCAACATGTTTAGACTGCTGATCGACGGCGAAGCGATACACTATTTCACATTACCAGATCAGCTGATGACCAGTGTCCATGATCCTGAAAATTGGAGTTATGCTCTAGAGGGTTATGGAGAGACTGTCGAACAGCCGAAATCGCCTCCCGCCGCTGAGTACACTCCTACACCTCTTACTCCCCAGATCACTGTTATGTCTAACAATTTGTCTCTGCAGCCACCTGACCTACAAACACAGATTTATGAGCTCCGTAAGGAGACTGCCCTGCTCAAGCAGGAAGTGGCAGACTTAGAGTTACAGATGCAGGTTTCTGATCTCACTCATGCCTCAGAGACCGATGCTCTACATCAGGCGATTGAAGAGCTTCGGAGGGAGATAGCTGAGTTTCGTGGATCAAGCCAGGAAAAGACGCCTACCACATGACTCATTCTACCCTGACAGCATTACCCTAGTATTTTATTTATCGCATTTCCAGACATATTTTACTTTACTGCAGCTTTTATATTTTCATGCACTCTGAATTTCTTATATATATACATATTATGCACTAATGTTAACTTTTTCTTTTTCTTTTGTTTCTTTAATTATTTTATTTTTTTGTCGTGCAAAGAAAAAAAAAATATATAAGACAAAAATATTTTCATTTTTGTCTTTACAAAAAATATGCAAGCCTCAAGCCTTGAAAAGAAGAAGAAAACGCTATTCAGACCCCCCGGAAGACAAAGGTGCAAGAAGGCCCAAAAGGAGGATCCAAAACCTGTGGCGGGCGCCACACCGTACCAACAACAAGTACGGGGCTGAATCCCCATTTCCACCATTTTCATCCCTTTCTTCACCAAAAACCCATTTTTCCAACCTTCCAAATCCTCCTTGAACCCCATTAAAGCTCCCTCATTTCCAAAATACCCACCATCCATAAAACATATCCAACATCCATTTCCATTTTCATCCATCAAAAAACCAAAAAAATCAAAACTTTATCATCCCCTCATAAACCACTTTTTCTACCATTTTCACTACCTAAGGAGCATTCAACAATGGAGTTCAACGGATTTCTTCTTCGTGATGGAAGACCGGGCGAAAGGCAACGGAAAATTATTCAGAGGCTTCAAAGTCGAGAAATTCTCTCGACTAGGTACATCGACGATAACTGTCTGTATGCTTTGGGTATTTATCATAGTGTTTTTAATTTATTAGAATTTCTAGGCTTGCATAATATTTTCATTAATCAGGAACCTACCTATGAGCGACTGACAACTGAGTTTTTGAGTTCTTTAATATACACTGTCAGTCCTAACACTGCTAGCACTGTTGGTACTGTTATTTTTAGACTGTTCGGAATTGAGTATGAATTCAGTACCGACAATCTAGCAGGTTTGTTAGGAATCCCTCATAGGGAAGGTGCAATTTGTGAGGCACCTTTGGATGCGGAGTGGTCGGCCGAGGTATTTACCTTCTGGCAAAGGCTTTCAAGTTCTTCAATTAATTCTTTCGAAGGGATACTTGCGTCGACCATTCACAACCCGGCCATAAGAGTTTTTAGACTTCTTTTGGCATGTACTATTTTTGGCCGGGAAAGTCCAAACAAGGTAAATGCTCGTGAACTCCTATTTTTGCAAGGATGCCTCACTAGAACCCACATCAATCCGGTCCCGTTTATGCTTGCTCATATGACTTTATTTACTAACAAAACAGGACCGATTGTTTTTGGAGGGCTTGTTACGTATATTGCTCGGGCTCTTGGCCTGAACGATGAGATAGCTACACTTGAACCACTACCTCCTCGCACAATTAATTTAAAATTTCTGAAAGACATGAAATTGTGCCGAGCAAGGAGAGAAGGTGGTTATGAGTTGATGGTTCATGGGGTAGCTATCCCATCTGTTGCTTTACCATGCAGTAGACGTACTGATGTACGTGATGAAAGGAACTGGACCTATGATCTTAATGCTCCACGTGTTTTGGGTCCACTTCCTCCTAATATTCCCGATGGGGAGGCACATGACACTGATGATGAGTATGATCGGAGAGAGCAGTCTCCCATCCCTCACATGTCCCCCCATCGTCCTTCACAGTCACACACCGCACCATCTTCCTCTAACCCTGTTGCAGGTACTGCTCCTGGATTCCATGTCACCGAGGAGATGTGGCGTGATATGACAGCTAGAGAAGAAAGGCGTGATGGCCTTCTCTCTACTATTTCACAGCAGCTGACGGACAATATGAGCTTCATGCAACAATCGCGATTGGTTTCGGATCGTGCCTATAGCAACGTTTGCCGTACCTTGAACGATATCTCATTAGAGCAGAACCGTCAGAGAGAGTTCAACAGCCAACACTACCAGCTTGTCGAGGCCACTCAGGGTTCCATCTTAGGTAACCTTCGAGAGGTTCGGAGTGCTCAGGCTGCTTTATCAGCACGACTCGACCGGAGGGACCAGCATCGTAGTAGATCCCGTCGTTCCAGACCATCACATCAGGACGGCGAAGGCACCAGTGCCCCTCCTCAGTAGTCTTTTTCAGGTTACCCCCCTTATCTTATTTCGAAACATTGGGGACAATGTTCGATCTAAGTGTGGGAGGGGATTTTATTGCTTTCTGTCATTTCCATTTTTAGTTAATTATTTCCTTTCAGTTATTTCCTTTCAGTAATTTAATTTTCTTAGATAATGCATGAGTCTGACGAGTCACCAGTATAGTGTCTTTTTAGTTCATCTTCATTTTTTCCCATTTCCTTAGCCTTACCAGAAAATTTTTAAAAAAAGAAAATGATGTTGTTTCACATGTTTTTTGGGCTTTGGGACAGGTTTAGATTAGGATGTAGTGACCTAGGTCAACTTTTTGAAACATCAGAACCATTTTAGCACCATAGACCTCTTGAATATAGGAATCACTCCTAAACCCCACCATCTTGGCCTTTACTATCATTTTAAAAATTTTCCTAAGTAGTTTATCTTAGCAGTCAGCTCCGGCTTAAGCATGCTCTACGTAGGGGGCCGATGAACATAAGTGAATGATCCAGTGCTAATAATAAAAAAAAAAAAAAAAAAAAAAAAAGGCAAACTCTGGTATAGGTGACCCTTACAAAGTCATTTAAACCGAAAAAAAAAGAGAAAAAAAAAAAAAAAAATTTGCAAGTCACCTATTGTTAGTTGGTTCAGAGGTATCTGGCACTGAACTTGGTAGGGCGGATTACGATCCGATCCCCCGCAGCTACATTTAGGCGAAATAAAACAGGTTTACACATGCTTATGTGCCAGAAACCTTATGTTATGGATCAGAATCACTAACCGGTCACTCTACTATGAAGCATGTACAGATAACGGGCTTAATGTGATTGCGCCTGAATGAAAAGGACACAAAAAGATGAGAAGATAGGCCTAGGTATTGTGGGATGATATGGAGTGGTTAATATAGGATTGAAGTTTGTGTTTGTGTTACTATGGTACCCTTGGTTCACTTAGTTAGTATCTGTCACTGCATCCTGACTTGAACTTAGAATCCCTTTAGCCCAAAGACAAGTGTTGACACCATATTTTCTTAAGCTTTAATGTTTGCTTGAGGACAAGCAAAGGTTTAAGTGTGGGAGAATTTGATCACACTAAAATTCACCGTATTTCTGACTCCGATTTCGCATGCATTCTTAGCTTTTATTGTTGTTTTGCTTTGTTATTTCTTTGTTTTCTTATGTTTTCAGGTTTTTATAATAATCGGAGCTTGAATCGAGAAAAGGAGCGAAAAAGGAGTGAAAACGGGCGAAAACCTAGAAATTCAGCGTTTTGCACTTACGGCACCCACCGTGGCGGGCGCCATGGGGTTAGCCATGACGTGGCCACGTCTCAAGACCACTCCTCAACCGCCAAGACCCACGATCCCCACTCCATCATCCCCTGTAGGGACCATGGCGGGCGCCATAGGCCTGTGGCGGGCGCCACAAGGCCAAAATCAGTAACCTCCACTTTTTAGTGGAGGGGCGTCCCTGTCATTTCATGCTTTCAGTTTTTATTATAAATAGGACCTTAGATTTTCGTTTTTCTTCATCCAGAATTAGAATTCTCTAGGCATATATCAGTTATAAAGCAGTTGTCATTCCACATCGGGGTGCCTCTGCAATCGAGTGATCGAGTCTGTAATCTGTCTGTGGTTCGAGTTTTTGGAGCACTCTGGAGGAAGTTAATCCTGCCGCCATTTTAATTCAAGTTCGTATTTTACTTTTATTTATTTCCTGCACTCGCACATTTACGTTGTTTATTTCCTGCACTCGCACATTTACGTTGTTTATTTCCTGCACTCGCACTTTACTTTGTTTATTATCCGCACTCGCTTTAAATTACTTTTATGAAAAACTATAAAAAGAATATTTACTTTATCATGTCTAACTAATTCTATAAAGGTTAGAATGTAAGGATCGTAATTAAACCAGTAATCAGTATAATTGTTCGTGGAAACACCTAAGGGCTATTTTATCTTTCAATTCAAGTAATTGTTTTTAACTATTTCAAAAACAGCCAAAAGCGCTTTGTCTAGTTTATTAGGAGATTTTAGATTAAAAAGAAAAGAGATTTTAAAACGATTTTCGGACGCGTTAGGAAGTTTAAACTCTGGTTCGTAAGAACCTCTTTTTGCTAAGAAGTCCAGGTTAAAATACTTTTCAACTTAGTTAAGATACTATATTTCTTAAAAATAGGTTTACTACTCTAACGCAGTACGCACCTTTTTATCCGTGACAATAGGGGGGGTTGATTAGAGAGTACAACTCGGTTCTGAATACGCGAAAGCGACAGTTCCTGTTAAATTAGTTCTTTTCAAAGGAGAAAACATTGCCCATAAGTAGTTCCACTAACAAGTACTGGATTATCATTGATTGCGTGAATTACATTCGAGCCTGTCTTTATTTATTATTTAAAATTATAATTTTATTTACCATTGCACCCTTATTAAAACCCTTAAAAATAGTTGCCTTAGATACACACCATAACAACAGGTTTGATAGATTGACACTTGGTCTCTGTGGATTCGATAATCTTTTATATTACTTTGACGTGATTCGTACACTTGCGAAAAACACGCATCATTAATCAATATGGAAATGGAATTGGGGCAGTGATCATTACTCCTCGAGGTTCACACATTCCGTTTACAGCAAGGCTAACTTTCAAATGCACGAATAATATGGCGGAGTATGAAGCCTGTATTATGGGACTTGAAGAATGCATTGACTTGAGAATCAAGTATCTTGATGTCTATGGTGATTCAGCTTTGGTTGTCAGTCAGATCAAGGGTGAATGGGAGACGAATCAGCCAAGTCTCATTCCGTACAGAGATTACGCAAGGAGAATTTCAACATTCTTTACAGAAGTTGAGTTTTATCACATTCCTCGAGAAGATAATCGGATGGCAGATGCTCTTGCAACGCTTGCTTCCATGATAGTGGTCAGATGGTGGAATGATGTCCCCAATATTACTGTGATGCGCTTGGACAGACCAGCTCACATATTTGCAATCGAAGAAGTGAAAGATGACAAGCCTTGGTATTTTGATATCAAAAATTTCCTCCAGAACCAGGTCTACCCGCCTGGGGCATCTTTGAAAGATAGGAAAACTTTGAGAAGGTTGTCAGGCAGTTTCTACCTCAGTGGTGAAGTGCTGTATAAGAGGAATTTCGATATGGTTTTGCTCAGATGCGTGGATAGACACGAAGCAAACCTATTGATGACTGAGGTCCATGAGGGTTCATTTGGTACTCATTCCAATGGACATGCCATGGCTAAGAAAATGTTGAGAGCGGCCTACTATTGGCTGACAATGGAGTCTGACTGTTGCAAGTATGTGAAGAAATGTCACAAGTGTCAAATTTATGCGGATAAGATTCATATTCCTCCGACACTCCTGAATGTGATTTCATCACCATGGCCTTTCTCTATGTGGGGAATCGACATGATCGGCATGATTGAGCCGAAAGCATCCAACGGACATCGGTTTATTCTCGTAGCAATTGATTACTTCACCAAATGGGTTGAAGCCGCTTCATACGCGAATGTAACCAGACAGGTGGTTGTGAAGTTTATCAAGAACCAGCTGATTTGCCGTTATGGTGTGCCAGAGAGGATCATTACTGATAATGGATCCAATCTGAACAATAAAATGATGGATGAGTTGTGCGCCGAATTCAAGATTGCACACCATAACTCCTCTCCTTACAGACCTAAGATGAATGGGGCTGTTGAAGCTGCTAACAAGAATATCAAGAAGATCATCCAGAAGATGACTGTCACGTACAAAGATTGGCATGAGATGCTGCCATTTGCTTTGCATGGATATCGTACGTCCGTACGCACTTCAACGGGGGCAACCCCTTTCTCTCTCGTTTATGGCATGGAAGCCGTTCTCCCAGTAGAGGTGGAGATCCCGTCAATGCGAGTCTTGATGGAAGCCAAGTTGACTGATGCTGAATGGATGCAGAGTCGTTACGACCAGTTGAATTTGATCGAAGAGAAGCGATTAACTGCCATGTGTCATGGTCAGCTATATCAGCAGAGAATGAAGAAAGCATTCGATAAGAAGGTCAAGCCTCGTGTGTTCCGAGAAGGTGACCTCGTGCTCAAGAAAGTTTTGTCTTTCGCGCCCGATTCCAGGGGCAAGTGGACTCCAAACTACGAGGGTCCATATGTTGTTAAGAGAGCCTTTTCAGGCGGTGCTTTAATGCTTACAACAATGGATGGGGAGGATTTCACTCGTCCTGTGAATTCAGATGCAGTCAAGAGATACTTTGCCTAGAAAAAAAAGTATATGCAAATAAGAAAAAACAGAATAGCTCGCTAAGTTGAAAACCCGAAAGGGCGGCTTAGGCAAAAATGAGCGTCTCGGTGGAGAACCCGCAAGGGTAATCCAGGCAAAAATTAGAGACTTGAAAAAAGATATATATTTGCATCCCGCTAGATTGAGTACCTCACCCTGGGGCAATCTAGGCAAAAATTAGGGATTTGGCAAGTAACTGCATCCTGACAAGACTTTCTGTTCACCAGTCGTCATTTCGTCAGAAGATTCTCGATTCGTCGTCAACTGAAGCTTCAGATACATCGAGATTCAAATTGGTAGAGAAAGGATCATTATGTTCAATGTAGCCCTCTTCCAATATATATCACTGATTTCAAATTTGTACAGATCTATGGAGTCTTGCCATTTGCAGGCTACCATTCCATCAAATCAATTTGAGCTTTTTATCCAATTATTTGCACTCTTATTTGTTTCAATTCAACAAATGTTTTGCATGTTTTAAATTGATAAAATGTCATTGTTTTAAACAAATCAAATTTTTCAAAATTTTTTGTTTTATACAAAGTGAACATTCACGAGATTGAAAGGATACTCAAGAATATCTCAGTGCTCTCCCGAGGGTGGCATGATTCCCAACAGGTAAGACATTTGTTCATATTCCTGGTTTGGTGGTATCTTCTTTCTTCAGATCTTTGTTGGGGTTGTTCCTCAAACAAGGTTGTTGTTGGGGTTGTTCCCCAGTATAATCGCAAGCAGAGTGTGGTTGAAGACTTCGTTTTCTCCAGCAGCAGTTTTCCCCTAGCATGGGTGTTTCCTTGAGAAGTTTCGGCGGTTGATGGTTTGTCATTTTGGTGCCCCGTCACTTTCTCCAGTGGGTCGCATGCCCCAGACTTTATTTGTCTCCTCAACACAGTCATGAGTATAACTGTTGATTGATACTCCCCTCGGAGTCGCGAGTAGAGCTGTTATTGATATCCCCACCAGGGTTGCAAGTGGAGTTGTTACCGCTTTTCCCCATGCAGTGTGCCAGCGGAATTGTCTGTTTCCTCAGCACAGTTGCTTTCTTTTTGAAGACCCGGTAAGTCAGTGGTTTGATACCCGGTACTTTACCTTCTCCCCGGCAAAGTCGTCTGTGGAAGTTTTGCTATCTCTCCATCAGAGTTATTCTCTTCAGCAGAGCAGGATTTATTTCCCTACTCAGTGATTGTTTGGGTTGACATCCCAGTATATTTCAACCATCTTTTCCTCAGCATAGTCTACAGAGTGTTTGTCGTGGCAGTTTTGCCTGTTGAATACCTCTTCAATCCCCGGTATGGTCGGATGATGGCTTTAACTCCAGTGAATGGATTGATTTCCTGACTGTTTGTGATCCCCAGTAGAGTGGCTTATATTGCGGAATCTACTTGCTGTGATCAGTTTTGCTGTATATTCTCCCCAAGTGGAGTGGTTCGTTGCTGAATCTACTTGTTTGATCTGTCCTCCCTCAGTGGTTTTGTTCCCCAAGAGAGTAGCCGACAGTTTTCCCCAGTAGAGTTGCTTATGCAGTTAGATTCTATTTGGATGATATCGTTCTCCCTCAGTGGGTTGTTCCCCAGTGGAGTTATGTGGTTTTGCTTCTACAGCAGTTCGTGCTTGTGTACAATGCACTTTTTTTTGTTTCTCAGTTGACACTGGGATCCCCTGCAGATACTTTGGGACTTCTCTTGTTCCCCTACAGATTCGTCTTGGTGGCTGTTCTGCCCGTTGTGACTTTCTGTACCCTGATTGGGTTGTTTCCTGATATCTCCGATTCGCTGCTTCTTCAGCAGTACCTGCGGATCTTTGCTTCTCAGCATGTAGATCTCCGCAGATTGGTTCTCCAGTTGGTTTTTTTCCCCTGGAAGTATAATACCGGACGTTTGGTTTCTGAACCTGTTTGTGTTAGAATTGTCTGTTTTGTCAGCATTCATCAAACATAAATCATGCATATTCATGCATATTCATAAACATTCAGATATTCATGTCGCATTGTTTGCCATATATCTTTTGTTTGTCGTGTCTCCTGCTATGGTGATATAGATCTCTTTACAGATCTCCCCAAGCGGATGTCGGGTGTTATAAATCTCTCCATATAGAGTCAACCCCATAAGCAGAAAATGTTGTCTTTCCTTCTGCAGTTCCCCACTGAGATATATCCTCGTGGATGACGGTTTCTTCCGTTTCCTCCCAACACATATATTGGGATGGATTTTCCTATTTGAGTTACATCCTCATTAGGATATGTCTTGATTCAGTCTGTCTTTTCGGATTATTCCTGAATTGGCTATTCGTCAAATGTCTTGTGTTTCCCAGTGGGTTGTTCCCCAGCGGAATGTTTTTGGGCCTCTACCCTCATAATTGGTAGTTATAAGTCCTACTTTTTCCTGGCTTTCTTGGCAGAATTTGTGGTTATACACCTTTTATTCTCCAGCCAGAGTTTTGGTTTTCTACCCTCATACCGGTAGTTGTAAATCCTATTTTCCTGCTTTTCAGCAGTTTGTGGTTTGTTATAAACCCTGTTTTGGTTTCCCGTGCGGATTTGTGATTTGTTCTATCCCCACGCGGAGTTGTTGGTCTTCTACCCCGTATTCGGTAGATGTAAACCCTAATTTTTGTGGTTATCTTCATTCAATCCTTGATGTTGATTTTCCTTTGCTTGGATAAGTTGCTCAGATCAGCACTTATATCCCTAGCAAGTCTTTTGTGGATAATGGCCGTATGCTAGCAATTTTATCCCCAGTGGGTCCTTTCACCGTTTGCTAGTGATTTGTTCCCCGGATCATTGGTTGTATACCAATGCATCCCCAGCTAGTCCCTGTGGATAATTGTCGGATGCTTGCAATTTATGCTCAGCAGATCGCCTTTCATTTACCCTTTTGTTGGTAATGTCTGTTGCTCCCTTTGATTGGTTATCATTATATACCTAATTTGGTATCCCGATGCCTTTCTGTTCGGTTGATTTATCCTTTGTTAACCCAGTAACCGGTTGTGGATAATCTTCCATGCGAGTATATTATTTACGGTCTGCCGGTAATGAATAATATATCTCATGCACTCTTCAGTCGAAGCCTTTTGCGTTTCCCCGGTCGAGTAAGATTCGTTATTTCCCTTTGTGGAGTCGAATATTCTTGTTGTTGGATAATTGCCGGATGCTTGCAATTTATCCCTTTGAGTTGTCTTTCGTTTACCCGGATGCTTGGTATCGATTGTCTCTCTTTTTGGTTAGTCACCTATTATATACCCAGTAACCGGTATCTCTGGTGTCTTTTCCTTTCGAGTATATTATTCACGGTCTGCCGGTAATGAATAATATATCTCATGCGCTCTTTAGTTGGAATCCTTTGTTGATTTTCCCCAACTGAGCAAGATTCGTATTCTCTGTAGAATCGAATGTCCATCCTATAAACAAGTCTGCTGTTCTAGCTTTCTTCAGGGTGATGAGTGTTTTGGAACACAAACCAATTCACGATTCCGGATCTTATCCTATAAACAACCCACAACCCGGTTCAGGATAACTTTCCATGCGAGTACATTATTCACGTTTTGACGGCTATGAATAATATATCTCATGCACTCTCTTGTCGAACACTTTGTTTGTTTCCCCAACTGAGTAAGATTCGTATTCTTTGTAGAATCGAATATCCATCCTATAAACAAGTCTGCTGTTCTAGCTTTCTTCAGGGTGATGAGTGTTTTGGAACACAAACCAATTCACGTCTTCGGATCTTATCCTATAAACAACCCAGTAACCGGTTCAGGATAATTTTCCTTTCGAGTATATTATTCACGTTTTGACGGCTATGAATAATATGTCTCATGCGCTCTTTGGTTGGAGTCCTTTGTTGATCTTCCCCAGTCGAGTAAGATTCATTTTCCTTGTGGAATTGAATATCCATCCTATAAACAAGTCTGTTGTTCTAGCTTTCTTCAGGGTGATGAGTGTTTTGGAACACAAACCAATTCACGTTTTCGGATCTTATCCTATAAACAACCTACAACCCGGTTCAGGATAATTTTCCTTTCGAGTATATTATTCACGGTCTGCCGGTAATGAATAATATGTCTCATCTGAGTATTCTATCCACGTTCTGACGGTAATGGATATTATATCTCGTGCGCTCTTGAGTCAATCTTTTGATTGTTTTCCCCTCAGAGTAAGATTCATTTTCCCTGTGGAATTGAATGTCCATCCTATAAACAAGTTTGCTTTTCTAGCTCTCTTCAGGATGATGAGTGTTTTGGAAGTGAAATCCAATTCACACTTTGGTCGATCACCTGTTACATACCTACAACCCGGTATCCTTGGTGTTCCTTCCTGAGTTTGCTACCCTTATACCGGTGACATCTCATTTTGTTTGGTGCTTCCTCAGTGAAGTTTTTCTTGTTGCTTCTCCCCCAGGAGCCAGCTTGTGTCTTTCCAATGGATTTATTTTCCTTTGGAATTTTTCTTTTCCCCAGTGTGAGTCCTTCACTCCCCAGTGAAGTCTCCAGCCCGTTTTCTTTTTCCCTAATCAGAGTCGTGTCTTGTTCACGCTGTGTCGTTTTTTTACTATCCCCAACTAGAGTCTTGTCAGAGTCTCTGTTCCTGGTGAGTGTACTACTCCGATGGATCGTCCTTTCTTCTGTATGAATCATATTCCCCACAGAATTTGTGTCCTTTGCATACATACATTTGCATCGTGAGGTCTCTTAGGGACCAAAATTTGTCTCATTATTGTTATTTAAGCCCATTCTACCGCGTCGAGATGAAGATTTCTAAACTTCACTTCTCCGGCTAGCATGACCTTAAATAGGGGCATCTGTAAGACCCCAATTTTGGCCCTAAGATCCCTCATGGCCCATATCATATCATATCATGGCCTCAAGGATCATTGCATGCCTTAGCTTCCCTCCTAGTGGGTGGGTACCTTGTGAGTGTGGTTCTTGATCACCAAGCATGTCTTGCATTTGTATATCTTTGCTTTTCATATGTTTACTAACCAAAAAGTACGAAAATATTGTCATTCTAACCATGTTACTTGCAGTTGAGGCAATCATCAGCCAATTAGGTCAAAATCAGTCAAAGTCAGTCATTGCAGGGGAAGGTGGCCATTCTTGCAGAATTTGGGCACCATGACCAATAATCAAGAGTTCATATGACTTGTGACATCATTTGGAATCAAGATATCAAGGAATTAGGGTTTGGAATTCATCAGAAGGTGGTTCAGTCAAGCAAAACCCTAGAAAGTCAAACTTGGTCCACTGTGCATTTAGTCAGTGATTTGATGGATGGAATTGATTTGAAGGAGCTCATTCATATCCATACAAGCCCCATATATCATGTCAAACCTCATCATGGAAGAATTTGAGGCAAAATCAGAAATTTCCCAAAATAGAAAGCGGACCTGTAATTTCAACTGCCAAAAATGGAAACTTCTTGATCTTAAACTTACATCATGATACAAGCTTCAAATGAATTTTTGCCCAACATGAAAGTTGAAGATCTTGTTCTCCCATTTTCAAAAAGTCCAAGAACTCTCAAATCCCATGTATGGTTTGCAAGATATGATCATTTCATTTTCACCATTTTTTGAACTTCAACAAGCCATATCTCATAAACCACAAGGCCAAATTTAGTGGGGTTTTTTCCTACAAACCACATTTCATCCCCTCTTTCCAAAAATATAAATTTCATTCACCAAAACCTTGCCAATCAAAATGGCATTTTTTGACTTGTTTCATTTAAAATTCAAGTTTGACCAAAAGTTGACTTTTTGATTTAGCAAGTTTTAACACTTTTGGCCAATTGGGAATTGTTTGGAAGGCTATTTGCAACATGTTCCAAGCCCAAATTTGTGCTCATGCTACTATCATACCACCATTTTGGCCAAAGGTGCAAACTTGGTAATTTTTGCAAATGGCTTCATAAGTAAAAGCAATGTTTAGCATTTCAGGAACAGACACAAAACAGCAGATATAATGGTCATTTGCAGCATGTTACAAAGCACATTTCGTGCAGACTCACACCCCATTGCCAAGTTGGTGAAAGTTAGCAAAATGACAAAAATGCTTCATTTGAACTAATCTTGTTTAGCACTTCATTAACCAACATTAAACAGATGTATATAACCTTATTTTCTGCACAACTAAACCCTAATAGCAGCCTCCATTCGCAGCAGAAAACCTTCACTCTCTCATTTTGCATTTTGACATACTTTCATTTTTTCTGTTAAAACTCCAAAGAACCCTTGCATCTTTTGTTGGTTCCTTCACATACAAAGCATTTGGAGGCCTTTGCAAGGAGAGAGCACTAGCTGTAACCACCTTTTCGAGCTCTGTTTTTCCAAGCTCCAACAATGGCAGATGGGGTTTTAAGCTGGAATCGACACGGTTAAGTTCAAATTCCTCGAGCATTCATCATTTGGAGCTACAAGCTTCATCTGTTTCAGTACCTCACAGCCAAACAACAGCCATTTCATCACCTTGCTTCAGTTTTGGTAAGACTTCAATTTACTCCGTTTCCTAAACTATGCCATGTGTTGAATAGATCCTGTTGTGCTGTTTGTTTTGAACTTTAAACCATGAAAAATGATCAAGTATTCCAAAGGTTATGTTGTCTTTAAGTTTGACATATGAACATGTGTGTGCCTTGATCTTTCTGGATAGCCTGTTTCCATGGAAATTAAATGTAGATTTGGCTTGTGCTTGGTTTGCTGATGAGAATAGTGTGCTTGATTCTAATTTCTGGGTGTTTGAATTTCACGATTGATTTTGGGATGATGAAGCTTCACGGTTGCTACAGTGAAACCCTAGAATTTTTTTTCCAGATTTTCTTTCCCAGCTTCACGTGTGCATGTTGTTCGTTTTACTGTGTATTTCCATGCCAACCAATCAAATTATTTGGTTTCTGTGGCCAAAACGGTGTGTTTAGTTAAATGAGGATCTTAATTACCAAAATGCCACGCTGACCACACTTTGACTCATTAGTTCATGTCATTTGGTTCATGTTGCTACAATTTGTTCATCAACTTGTAAAATCCATTTCATCTTCATTATTCATCCAAAAATCCTGAAATTTTTTGCATAATGTTCACAAGAATGTCTAGTATTTTATTGTGATTTTTAATTAATTTTTGGTTGGCTGGATTTTAAATTGCATGAGGTTTCTTGTCATGTATGCCTAATTGATACCTTTGGCCATTCCTTTTGTGAAATGATGAGAATGTATCCAATGCCCCTGAAATTTTTTGTGGTGAAACTAGACTCATTAATCTTTGTTTCCATGTAGAGTTTATGCATTTATCATTTGTGGTTTACTAGATATGAATTTTTGAACTAGGGTGTGACAATTTGTGTCACACCAATGATGTGCATTTTCTTGATTTTTGTTCACATACTTCCTGGCCTCCAAATGATCCCAAATTTTGCATGAATGATCTCTCATATGTCTAGTTTGTGTGTGAATTTTCCTGGAATTAATCATGCCTTTTCCTATTTGTTTGTGAATTTTCTTCCCTGCCTAGTCAATTGTTGACTTTATGTGATACATGTTGCCAAATCCTTTGTGAAATTCTCAAATCTTATTGTATGATCATGAAATTTCATATGTGCATACTAGACATCTTGAGCTTTGCATTGGTGTTAATCTCATTCATTTCTCTTCTGTTTTCAATTTGATATGATTTTTTGAAGTTGACCCATGTTTGTTGACCTTCATTGTGCACATTTGAAATTGTGTTGACTTCTTGATTTTATTTGATTATCTTCCCATGATCCAATTGAGCTGAAATTTTATATGCATGCTATGTTATGGATTGTGATTGAGTATGAATTATTTCATAATTTTTGGAATTGATTATGATTGCTTTTGAGCTTGGTCTTGCTGTTGACCTCTGTGTGCTCCCCTCTTGCCATGTTTTGACTTCTTTGGTCTATAAAATGACCATGATGCATGATTTGATTGTGAATCCAATTGAGGTAGCTTCTTAAATGTTTGAACATGAATTGGGTTGACTTTTCTTTGCTGTTTTGACCTTTTCTTTCATCTTTGACCCTAGGCTAGTCCTAGTGGTCTTTTGGACTTATGTTGAGTTAATGTTTCAGGTTAAGCACCAATGCCTCAAAGATCATTCAAATTTGATTGAGTTGGATTATATATATCATGTGCTAACCCTTGTTTTGTAGGTGTGACTCATATAGTTGAGTCTTGTGCTTTGCACATTGGTCCCTCTGTGGTTGACTGTTGTTTATCCATTCCTTTTGTTTAAACTGTTGAACTGTTTACTAATTGGTTTGACTTTTTCAGGTACTTTAGTTGCTTAAGTTCTTTGAACTTGCTTTGCTTTGCTATTTAGCAATTTGCTTTGAGGTAATCCCTCTTTCTTCATGTAGTCTGGAGACCCGGTCTGTTATTTGACCGGGCAAACTGTCTGAAGTCCTCCTTAAGAGGCAATGCTTGTGTATGTTTATATTTGTCCCAAGCAGGAAAAGTCCTTCAAGTAAGGCAATTGGTAGATCAAAGGGATAAGCAACCTATCCCCTACTATTCAGTGAGTCTTCTCATTGCTCCCATTACATGGTTGAAGCATTGAGATCAAAACCCAAGATCAATCGAGTCTAATATATGGAGAGAGTTCCTACTTTCTGAACTCCCACACTTTCTGAAATGCTCTCCCTGATCAGGGATAAGAGCAATGAGGCACACCCCTCATCTCCTTTCATCTGCTTCACCTTAGCCCCTCAATGGCAAGGTTAAGAGCAAATCTTTGACCCTATTCCAGTTGGCCTCAGTGCCTTAACCCTCTTGTGTGAGCCCCCTTGTTTGGCTATAGAGTGTGCTGTTTGTTATTGATTGATTGATTGATTGCTTCATATACACATGTTTGCTTTCATGCTTTGTGCACTCATCATCATTAATTGCTCATTAGTGCATAATCATCTCATTTGTCTTTGTGACATTATCATTGTTGTTTACCCATTGAGGACAATTGTAAGTCCATTTCTTTGGCCATTGCTCCTATGATATGGAAGTGAGTATAAGACCATCACCTTGGCCACTCATCTTATCTTTGCTTGATGCATTTGTTTGTATGAGAGGTTGCAATTGTAAGTCCCTGTATGTTGGCATTTGCTTTCCTATGATCACTTGTTGCTTTGTCTGTTTGTATGTGAGGATACAACTGTAAGTCCCTGCAAGTTGGCATTTGTATTCCTAGGACCATACAGTGGAGGTTAGTGTAAGACCATTGAGTGGCATCTGATATCCAGTTTTATTTTAGGAGATTGGTATAAGCCCAGTGATTGGCATCCGGTATCCGCCTTTCTTGACTTTCTTTGTTTGTTATCATTCATTGCTATTCCAAAGGACACACTTGAATCATCTCCTATATGATTTCAAGAAGTGAACCTTCTAAGAAGTTTTACTATCCATCTTCGTCCATTCATCATTCATTATGTCCTAAACCTTTTCACACTTTATCTTTCAAACTTGACATAAGTGTTGTGCAAACATCTTCATGTTTTCTAACTAAAAACCTGGACTCAAGTCCTTGACTTTTTTCAAACTCCATTTCATAATACTTCTTTGAATCAATCTTAATCATACTTTGACTTCACTTTCATAATCACAATCAATTAACTTCACTCATTCACTTGTTTTGGCTTTGTCCATTGTTAATCTTTTCATGCATTAGCCATAGGTTTCAATTATCTTTGTGGTTGATGTAAATCTTGCCTATCCTTAGTGAGTCGACAGTAAGACTTCCGTACTGAAAACAGGGCTAACCCCTCTAGTACGTCGAAGCTATCCTCGCATGGTGGATGTTGTTTTTTGGTCGAGTGTTCTCCCATTGATAATGAAAAGCCTCAGTGCTTGTGTTTAAAACTGAATCCACCAACTTTTGGAAATCTTTTAGCCGAACTACGGCGTTTTGATCATTACCTTTGATGGAAGGTACGTAGGCAGCGGGTTCATCCGTTCAAACCCAATAACCCAATAAAAATTGTATATTCTTTTCTCATCATCCCAATCATGTTTGCACAATGTTTATGTCATAACAAATAACAATCTTTTACAACAAGTGTGAAAAGGGCTCCCTAGGAGTACCTAGGACGTAGTGGGTGCCTAACACCTTCCCATTGCGTAATTTACCCCTTACCCAGAATCTCTGATCTTTTTATTAGTTTTCTACGTGTAAAACTTCTTAGGCTTTTGTTCGCTTTTTAGCCAGTCCTTTGGATAAATAAAAGTGCGGTGGCGACTCGAAACTTCATTGTATCCCTTGCTTATGGTTTAACCGATAGATCATATAGCGACGAATACACCGCTACAGAGAGGAATCGAAGTCGATCCCGATAAAGTGAAAGTTATCCAATAAATTCCAACTCCAAGGACAGAAAAGGAGGTTCGAGGATTTCTGGGGAGATTGAATTAAATTGCTAGGTTCATCTCATATCTTACAGTTACATGTGAACCAATCTTCAAGTTATTCAGGAAAAATCAAGTCATTGAGTGGAATGATATTGAGTGGAATGAAGGTTATCAAAAGGTCTTCAACAAAATCAAGGAATACCTGCAAGAGCCACCTATCTTGGTACCACCAGTGTCAGGGAGACCACTTATAATGTACCTAACAGTACTTGACAACTCTATGGGATGTGTA
Source organism: Lathyrus oleraceus (assembly GCF_024323335.1). Lineage (NCBI taxonomy): Eukaryota > Viridiplantae > Streptophyta > Magnoliopsida > Fabales > Fabaceae > Lathyrus > Lathyrus oleraceus. The sequence goes on from NC_066583.1 coordinate 108,242,358, forward strand.
CTGGGGCAACAAGATAAGACCGGAAGAAAGGAGCATGCAATCTACTACCTAAGAAAGAAGTTTACCAATTGTGAATCCTGGCATTCACTCTTGGAGAAGACTTGTTATGCCCTAGTTTGGACTGCTCGGTAGTCTAGACAATATATGGTGTGTCATACTACTCTATTTATATCCCGAATGGATCCTATCAAGTATATCTTCGAGAAGCCTGCAGTAACTGGGAGAATAGCCTGATGGAAAATGTTGCTAATAGAATACAACATCCAATATGTCACACAAAAGCCATAAAAGGGAGTGTGTTAGCAAACTATCTCGCACATCAGCCAACAAAAGATTATCACCCTATACAGTTTGACTTTCCTGACGAAGATATTATGGTGATAAGGGATTGCCATACCTCGGGTCCCGATGAAGGACCAGAACCAGGATCACGATGGAAATTGGTATTTGATGGTGCCTCAAACGCAACCATACATGGAATCGGAGCCGTCATAACCTCCCTAACAGGGTACCATATTCCCTTCACGGCTAGGTTATGCTTTACTTGTACAAACAACATGGCAGAGTATGAGGCATGCATCCTGGGGATTGACGAAGCCATCGACTTAAGAATCAAGACCCTAGAGGTATTTAGAGACTCAGCTCTTGTTATCAATCAAATCAAGGGAGAATAGGGAACTTATAATGCTAATATAATCTGGTACCAAGACCACGTCCGGAAGTTGATCACTTACTTTAACGAGGTTACCTTCCATTATATTCCTTGGGAGGAGAATCAACTAGTGAACGCCTTGGCACAATTATCATTCATGTTCAAGGTTAAATGGTACAACGAAGCACCATCTATAAGAATTATTCATATGGATGAGCCTACCTATTGTGTAGCCATAGAGGAAGAAGGGGATAATAAACCATGGTTTCATGACATCAAACAATTTCTTCATAAGTAAGAATATCCTACAAATGCCTCAAGTGGGGATAAGAAGACACTCAAAAGATTGGCCTCTTAATTCTTCCTTAATGGGGAGGTACTTTACAAGAGGAATCATGACATGGTCTTACTCAGATGCTTGGACGGGTATGAGAAAGACATGCTTATCAAAGAAATTCATGAAGGATCCTTTGGCATTCATGCCAATGGGCATTCCATGGCCAAGAAAATTATTCGTGCATGATATTACTGGTTAACTATGGAAACCGATTGTTTAAAATACATCAAGAAGTGTCACAAGTGCCATATCTATGCGGATAAGGTACACTTTCCACCCACTCCCTTAAATGTTTTAATCGCTCCATGGTCGTTTTCCATGTGGGGAATAGACGTAATCGGGATAATTGAGCCCAAAGCTGTGAATGGACACCGATTGATTCTGGTTGTTATCGATTACTTCACCAAATGGGTGGAAGCTGCTTCTTACACCAACGTGACAAGACAAGTGATCGCACGGTTCATCAAAAAGGAGATCATTTATCATTATCGGGTTCCTGACAAGATTATCACGGATAATGGATTGAATCTAAATAACAAAGTGATGGATGAGTTATGCGAGAGTTTCAAAATTAAACATGATAATTTGTCACCCTATTGACCAAAGATGAACAACGCAGTAGAAGCGGCCAATAAGAATATCAAAAATATCATTTAGAAGATGGTGAAGACGTACAAAGACTGGCATGAGATGATCCCTTTTGCACTACGCGGCTATAGAACTTTCGTCTACACCTCAATATGAGCAACTCCCTTTTCCCTAGTATATGGTACCGAAGTTGTACTCCCTGTCGAAGTCGAAATCCCTTCATTAAGAGTCCTGATAGAGACCAAATTAGACGAAGAAGAATGAGTGCAAACCAGGTTCGATCAATTAAGCCCCATAATAGAGAAGCGCATGGTTGCAGTATGTCATGGGAAGTTATATCAACGAAGGCTCAAGAAAGCATTCGACAAGAAAGTTCATCCCCGACATTTCGAAGAAGGTGATCTAGTGCTCAGGAAAATCCTACCCATCCATAAATATATTCACGGTAAATGGACCCCAAACTATGAGGGACCATATGTCGTGAAAAAGGCCTTCTCTGGTGGAGCTCTGATTCTCACAACTATGGACGGGGCTGAGCTACCATGAGCTATAAACTCAGATACAGTCAAGAAATACTATGCCTAGAAAAAGAGGATAAAAATCCCGTTAAGTTTAAAACCCTAAAGGGAAACTTAGGCAAAAATTAGGGACTTGTATAAAAATAAAATCCGATAAGTTGAAAACCCAAAGGGTGGCTTAGGCAAAATAGGGCATATCATCCCGGTGGACTAAGACTCGAAAAGAGCGGTCCGGGCAAAAATTAGGGATATCCAAAGGGCATGTGACCGCGTCATTTATTTCATTCTACGATAAGAATTCAGATGGGAGTAATCAATTCAATCATCATTGTCGGAAGCAAAGTATTGTAACCTCGAAGATGTAGGGATGATAACACGTGTTAAATTCAATAGGGACATGAATGAATCTGTTTTTAATTTCCATCTTCTTAGACTTTCGGTAATCTCTCTTTACGGGAATTACTTCCTTATGTAAATATTGCCCATTTACGGGCCAAATCTTAATTATTAAAATTTGTTTTTAAAATCTTTTCTTTTGCTTTTCAATTTTTCCGCTTGGCTACAAAATGTCAATTATTTGTGAATAATGCATTGAAACATTAGGCACAATAAAAAAGGCTTGAAAGAAAAAAAAACATATTTTACTTCAATTTTAAAATTTTCAAAGGGATCATATTCTTCTAACATCGCTTATCAAGCAAAACACAGGGTTCATAAATTAACAGTCACACTGGTAAAAAAGTTTCTTCCTTTACAAAAAAACACATTTTATATTCTCGGATATCAAGAGCATCATGGCCTGTTCCAAGGACATATCAAAATCTCAAGGAGTCAGAAAGTCAAAACGTCATGAAAACACTGGTTCCTGCAGAGTCATGCATTGCATATCATAAAAGAGGCGTTAGCCCAAAATACTCTATCATGCATAAAACATACATCAATTTTAAATATGCATACACATGCATACATAATACACGACATATGATTTGTAACCACTCTTATAGGTCCAATCCCCATATATACCAAATACATTTCCCCAAGCAGGAATGCTTATTGGCCTTCCGAATAAGTAACACTCTCGTAAGCACATTTTCAACAAAGGACTTCCCCAGCAAGCTCGTTCACCGTGAATCTTCAAAGGAATTTATCCTATATTCGGCTAGCCTAAATGAGCATGTCTTCACCTCTCACATCCCCCAACTCACTAATATATCCCACACGCGAGATATGTTCCATCAAATACACCAGGGATTATATTAAGGGATTTTATCAAGGGTTTTGTATCAAGGGAACTCAGCATAGGGTTCTATTAAGGTTTTATCACGGGGTTCTATCAAGCATTTTTAGAAATGGGTTTCACCAGGATTTTCGTCAAAAGGATTTCACCAAGAGTACATCAAGGTTTCCATCATAAGGGATTATGTCAAAGGATTATATCAAGGGTTTTATCAAGGAATTCTATCAAAGGAGTTCTACCATAAGTTGATCAAGGGGTTCTACCGGAATTTTATCAAGGGGTTTAACCAGAATCTTATCAAGGGGTTTCGCCAAAGTTTTTCAAGAGGGTTTACCATGGGGTTTCATCAGGGTTTTATCATTAGGGGTTCCATCATAAGTTGGCTTGAAGGCCAGTAGAGTGTCATTGATTGTCAATCCTCGCTCATTCCTAGGGTCTACTGACTTCATGGCCAAAATTAGGGTTCCCTATCTATATTTAACCATCTCCTCCTGGAGAAGATGAAGGTTCATCGCCATCATCATCTCACTCTAGAGCTGATTAAATAGGGGCAACTGTCGTACCCCAAATTTTAACCACCGTATTCGTCTTTACTACTAACTTAGGATATAAATCACTCGTATATTCAGAGTCCCATATGGGTCATTTGGTCAACTCCAATGACTTAAAAAGTCAATAGAGGACCATTTTGACTTTTAGTTCCTCATAGGGACTGAATTCCGATTTAGGAGTATAACTAGAAATATCATCATGTTAAAGGTATATAGGAGTTGGTTAAACAGGGTTAATATTATTATTCGTTAGGTTGTATTTTTAATCAAAAATAGATTAATATTGGGATACATTAGGGTTAAATTATTGTTTTTATTTTTTATTACATTAAATAATAACCAGACTTTTTAATTAAGTGACGTAATTAGAGTATTTATATTATTAATACTTATTAATATTTCTTATTAATTTTACTTATTACTTTTAAGAATATTATTAATATTATTTAAGTCAAATTAATATTATCAGTTATTAATACTATTATTATTTATTAATATTATTAGTGTTAGTATTACTTATTATTATTAGGAATATTATCAATACTATTAAAATTAAATTACCATTGTTAATGTTATTATTATTACTTATTATTTATCATTATTAGAAATACTATTGCCAATATTATTAAATGTTAGATTATTAGAATATTAATATTAGTATTATAATTATTGGATTATTATTAAGATTAATCACTTTTATTTTGATGTTATTGGCCTTGGGGCCTTTTAAATCGAGAATTAGATAGGGCCCATTTCTGTTGGGCTGATTAAGTAACCCAACTCCACCTTTCAATTAGGTCAGGTAGGATTCATATTCCTCGGACCGGGTCAAGCCCATGACTCGAACCATGTTCATCTTCTTCCCCATTCAGAAACCCTAATTTTGCATACATAATGAGCAATCAAATATTTCCAATTTTATTCCAAAACATTCAAATCATAAATTACATAATCAAATCCAGACCAAGTACATCATAATATCAGTTATAATTCACAAACCCTAATTTATTTCCTAACTAAATCAAATACATAATCAAATCAAATCTAAATTTCCTAAATCAATTAATCTAATTAAAATCCTAAACCTAAAAATAATCTATAAAAAGGAAAATGGAGAAAGAAAAAGGGGAAGAGAATTTGTTGCTGCAACCATCAAACACTCACCAGAGCTCCGATTTCGAAGTGATTAGGATTTCACATTGAAACCCCAATCCACTTGAGCTTGGACACTAACCCATAACCTCGCATCAGACAAGGAAAAGAAGAAGTCAGAAGCAAGTTGGAGATAATCATATCAAAAGGAGAAAAAAAACCAGGGATTACCTTTGTTAAACTAGAAGAAATCTCTATTCCATAGGTTGGTATTCGCTACTCAATGTATTTGCCTATTTTTATTGTTAGGGTTAAGGGATAGGGTTTATTAAGTTTTGAATTTAGGGATTTTACTGGGGTTAGGGAAGGCCGATTTGTGGATCAGCCAAGGTTTAGCGAATTTCTGGGTAATGGCTAGGGTTAGGGTTCATGTGATGAACCCTAGGGTTCATCTGGACTGGGGTTAGGGTTTTGGAGAACCCTTAGGGTTCTTAGGGTTCAGGAGAAACCAGTTAGGGTTCTTTGATTGAAGGACGTTTCTGGGTTGAAGGAGTTGTTAGGGTTCATCTTATGAACCCTAGGATTCATCTGGGGGAACCCAGGTATGAAGGTGGGAAGGGGATCTATAAAGTATGGGTGAATGTTTGAAGATTCTGGTTGGTGTTCAACTAGAATCTGGGCAGGGTGGTGGTTTCAGGGAGGCACGATGGCCGGAGGGATAAGAGGTGGATGGTAGAGTGAGAGTCTTTGAGAGAGAGAGAGAGAGAGAGAGAGAGAAAGAGAGAGAAAGAGAGAAAGAAAGAAGTTTATAAAGAGAAATAAACGAGAGAAATGAGAGTTCTAAAGAGAACTCAATCATATACTCCCTTCATCCGTTGTTTGATGGAGGACACGTGGCCCCCTGATGGCCACACAATTAGCAGACTTTGACCCGTCCTGTATGGGTGGCTCCACGATACACCCGTGTTTGATTGAGGATCCTGCCTCTCTATTTGGTCTACTGCCAATGGTAGCCTGATCCAATGGCCCTTAGGAAATCATGTGGACTCCCCAGGTCAATCCATCTGACGTCCCCAGTTGAGAGTCAATTGTTGACTCTCCTGGGTGGATTGTGGATGTGTTGGGCTCATAGAGCCCAATGGGTCTCTCTTTATTTCTCTTAGCACCCCCAAACTCCAGCCCAATTACTAACCCATTGTAAAATGCACCCCTCATTCATTTTTTTATTTTTAATTAATTAACTACTTAATTAATTATTAATTATGATTTATCCATTTAATTTTTAGTTAATTAATTACTTGATTAATTATTAATTATTAATTATGATTTATCTATTTATTTTTAATTCAAATAAAAACTAAATTACATTTTTGTTATTTTAATTTTTTTATTTGTTTGTGACATGTTTATCTAATTAATTGAGTATGATGATAATATTTTAATTTATTAGGTTTTTTTATCATTTATATTAGGATTAATTAAATCATGAATTAGGGCATAGAATCGGGGATAATCATTAGGGTTTAAGGGATGTAAAATGGGATAAAATCGAGAAAAAGAATATATCTTATGACATCCTATTTATTTTTGTATTATATTATATTTAATATATTATTATTAAATTAAATGATATTCTCAAATTAAAACGAGATAAAGACATGTGATATAATTTGGGATAAAGGGGTTATCAAAGATTAAATCGGGATAAAAATCGGGATAAGGGGTTATCACATAACTATGACTCCTAATTTATTTTCTTAAATAATTTAAAATAAGTTTTTGCGAGGGATAAAGGGATAAAATAAATTCAACTTCATTTCAAACCGTAAGACCTTTACCTTAGTATATTGAGGCATTTTCTAAAAACACTTCTTCGCTCCCGATGCATGAGAACTTTCAAGGGATAAAAACAACCAACCAACCAACATTTTTTTCAAAAGAACTACGCTACTCTGATCCCTCGTCTAATGCGGAGGTACGTAGGCATAGAGTTGTAAACTCTAGCGAGTACAATTATAAAAAACCTTTTTTGATCTCTCGTCCATTTAAATGTAATACCTTCTGTAAATAAATAAATAATTAATAATTAATAAATCTTAAAGCAAACGCCTTAGAAACATACACTAGCCCTAGAATTGTAGGAGGATCCCATTAAATACAATGGAGGTAAGGGGTACCTAGTACCTTCCCCTTACTTAACGGACTCCCAAACCCAGTATCTCACCCTTAACCATTAGGTTTTATCATTATTTCTCTATTCATTAGGAACGAATAAAGGATGATGACGACTTTGTAAATTTTCCAGTCGCGACAGCTGTAAATGAGCATTTGGGGTTATATGATAGGTGTTCAAGCAAATTTGAAAGAGTTATTGATTTGAAGCGTGAAACAAATAAAATAAGGATAGAAGACATAGTTGATGCAGAAGTAGAGAAGAAACTAAAAACCATGAATATTGGTATACAACAGGTAGCTCAAATTCAGCCAATCCAGAATGTAAATTGTAAGATTTGTGCAGGACCTCATTCGACTACATACTATGTTGCAACTTCAAAGCAAATAGAGGAGATAAATTTTTTGAGGCAGAACAACCCTTACTCTAACACATATAATCTAGGGTGAAAGAATCATCCTAACTTCTCCTGGAAAGATCGGAAAGGGAATGTTCAACAACAGGGTCAAAGTTAATACCAGAATTAATATCAACAATCACAACAACAAGCTCCGGAGAAAGCAGTTTGGGAAATAACCATTAAAAAGATGGCAGCTCACAATATTCAATTCCAAGAAGAGACCAGAAATAATCAGAGAAACACCATAACTTCTATAAAAAATCTTGAAGTACAAATGGGGCAAATATCACAACAACTAGCCGGTTCCCAAGCACCAGGTATAATACCTAGTGGAATTGTGATAAATCTAAGAGAGCGTAATAATGTGAGTTCTATTGTAACCAGAAGTGGTAAGTCTGCTGAGAATTTTGATAATAAATAGGTGGAAGAGGATGAGTTGCTAGAAGTGGATTTATAAATAAGAGATCATGAGAAAAAAAACAAGAAGAGGTTTTTGTATTACCAGTTGTGGAGGAAGATAAGCAGAAAGACCCTAAACCAACCATCAGACTCCCATATCCTCAAAGAACAAAGAAGAATAAGAATAATGAGAAAATTTTCGAGAAATTTTTGGATATATTCAAGAAACTTGAGATTAACATTCTGTTTGCTGAGGCCTTAGAGAAAATGCCCTTATACGCCAAATTCATGAAAGACATCGTCTCAAAGAAAGGTCCCACCAACATTGAGCCTGTTCTTTTAACTGAAACTTGTAGTGCTATTTTGTAACGGATGAAGATACTAGTGAAGAAAAAGGACAGAGGATCAGTTACTATTCCTTGCACTATAGGAAATAGAACTTTCAAAAAAGCGCTTATTGATTTGGGAGCTAGTGTTAGTTTGATGCCTTTATCTATTTACAAAAAATTGTGTATTGGCACAGTCCAAGACACTAGGATGACACTATAGTTTACCGATCACTCAGTTAAGCAATCTTATAGAGTGGTGGAAGATGTTCTGGTGAAGATAGACAAATTTGTCTTCCTAGTAGACTTTGTGATTCTTGAAATGCTTGAAGATGAAGGGATTCCTCTCATTTTAGGTAGACCATTTCTAGAGATGGGAAGATGTATGATAGACATAGAAGAAGGAACGGTGACTCTAAAAGTCTATGATGAAGAATTAAAGATTGATGTCCAAAACACTATGAAATACAAAGATGATGTTGGTACCAGTCATACTATAAAGGTAATAGATCAAGTGATTTCTTAGGGCAGTCCAATGAAGACACCACAGTTACCATTGAAACGGATCTTGAGCCTGTCAATTTTCGAAAATGATAAAGAGAAATATGAGATAGAATATGAAGTGCTAGCCATGATGAAAGCACAACCTCAATGGATTAGATCCAAACCACGTCGGTGGGAAGATTTAAGACCACCATAATCAGGAGAAGAAAAGTAAGAAATCAAGAAGGGTACGCAAATGAAACAACGACCAGAGCATCTCAAATATGTTTTTCTTGACACTGAAGAGAAATTCCCAGCTATCATAAATTCTAGTCTTAAAAGTTTCCAAGAAGAAAAACTCATCCAAGTACTTAAAAATCACAAGAGTGTTATTGGATGGGCAATCAAAGATTTGAAAGGTATTAGTCTGACAGTTTTCATGCACAAGATACCGATAGAGGATGATCACAAGCTAGTTGTTCAACCGCAAAGGAGACTTAATCTCGCAATGAAATAAGTGGTTCATAAGAAAATTATGAAGTTGTTGGATGCGGGTCTTATTTACCCTATATCTGATAGCTCATGGGTGAGTCACGTACATGTGGTACCTAAGAAGGGGGGAACAATTGTCATCATCAATGAAAAAAATGAGTTGATTCCCACAAGAATTATCACTGGCTGGAGAGTGTGCATAGATTACAGACGGTTGAACATTGCAACGAGAAAAGACCATTTTCCTCTCCCGTTCATTGATCAAATGTTGGAAAGGTTGACTGGTCATGACTACTATCATTTCCTGGATGGATATTCGGGATATAATCAGATTGTAGTATCTCCTAAAGATCAAGAGAAGACAATATTTATATGCCCCTATGGTATCTTTGCTTACATAAGGATGTCATTTGGGTTGTGCAATGCACCCGCTACATTTCAAAGATGTATGACATCCATTTTCGCTGACATGCTTGAAAAGCTTATGGAAGTGTTCATGGATGATTTTTTTGTTTTCGGTTCTTATTTTGATAATTGTTTAACTAACTTGTCTCTTGTGTTAGAAAGATGCCAACATACCAACCTGATTCTCAATTGGGAGAAATGTTATTTTATGGTGCGTGAAGGCATAGTCTTATGGCATAAAATTTCCCAGAGGGGAATAGAAGTGGACAAAGCAAAAGTGGAGGTAATATCAAATCTCCCACCTCCCGTGAATGAGAAGGGCATCATAAGTTTCTTGGGACATGCAGGTTTTTACCGTAGGTTCATAAGAGACTTCTCTAAAATAGCCAAATTGTTGACTAGTTTGCTTGTGAAAGATAAGTCTTTCGTGTTTGATAAAGAATGGGTCGATACTTTTGAAACATTGAAGAGTAAGTTAGTGTCTGCACCAGTAGTGATTGCCCCTATTGGTCTCTACCATTCGAAATCATGTGTGATGCCAGTGACATTGCGATAGGGGCAGTATTAGGACAATAAAGAGATAAGTTGTTACATGTGATTTATTATGCGAGACATGTCTTAAATCCTGCTCAGACAAATTATACAACTATCGAGAAGGAGTTGCTAGCAATGGTTTATGCTTTTGACAAGTTCAGGTCATACCTGCTAGGATCTAAACTAATTGTTTATACTGACCATGTTGATTTGAAGTATTTGTTTGCTAAGCAGGAATCAAAGCCAAGGCTTGTGAGATGGATCCTACTCCTTCAGGAGTTTGATCTCGAAATTCGGGACAAAGGGGGTGTGAAAACATTGTTGCTGATCACTTATCTCGGATGTCCCTGATTGAAGAGACTAAAGAGAAATGTCCTATTAAGGATGAGTTTATTGATGAACACCTCTTGGCTATAACTGGTATCATGTGGTTCGCAGGCTATGCGAACTATTTGGTAGGTGGTGTAATCCCTGAGGATTTTGACTATAACAAAAAGAAAAAGTTTTTGCATGATTACAGGTTATATTTGTGGAACGACCCATTCCTATACAAGAAGGGGATCGACGGGCAAGTTCGAAGATGTTTGTTTCGGAGGAAGAACAACGGGACGTCCTAAAAGCATGTCATGACTCAGAATATGGAGGATATTTTAATGGGGATAGGACAGCAGCAAAAGTCCTCTAATCTAAGTTCTACTAGCCTACACTTTTCAAGGATGCCCACTATATAGTTCGGGAATGTGACAGATGTCAGAGGACGGGTAACATTTCAAAGAGAAATTAGATGCCTAAGAAACCCATGTTGGAAGTGGAGTTATTTGATGTATGGGGCATAGATTTTATGGGACCATTTACATCGTTATTTGGAAAAAATATATATTTTGGTAGCGGTGTATTATGTGTCTAAATGGGTAGAAGCGGTGGCCTTGCCCACAAATGATGCCAAAGTGGTGGTTAAGTTTCTACAGGCTAATATCTTTGTGAGGTTTGGAGTACCAAGGGTAATGATAACCAATGAAGGAACACATTTTATGAATCACCTCACGGAAAACCTACTCAAGAAGTACAAATGAAACACAAAATTTCCACTCCCTACCACCCCCAGACCAGTGGACAAGTGGAAGTGTCTAATAGGCAACTCAAGCAAATTTTAGAAAAGACCATAAACTCTTCCAGGAATAATTAGGCAACCAAGCTTGGTGATTCATTATGGGCATATAGAACCGCCTACAAAACTCCAATAGGTATGTCTCCATATCAGTTAGTTTACGAAAAAGCTTGTCATTTGCCTTTAAAGTTGGAGCACGAAGCATTGTGGGCCTTAAAATTTCTGAATTATGATCTTTCCAAAGCGGGAGGTTCCAGAATCCTTCAACTTCATGAGTTGGAAGAATATATGAATCAATCTTACAAGAATTCCAAAATGTATAAAGAACAAACAAAAAATGGCATGATCGAAAGATTCAACATAAGGAATTTTGGGAAGGACAACTGGTTCTCTTGTTTAATTCGAGGTTGAAACTATTTCCTAGGAAATTGAAGTATAGATGGTCAGGGCCATTTGTTGTTAACAAAGTATTCCCTCATGGTGTAATAGAATTGAAGAATTAGGCGAATGGGGACACTTTTAAAGTCAATGGACAAAGACTGAAGCCTTATCACCAAGGACAAGGAATTGTCCTGGTGGAAAATGTTCGTCTACATTGATAGTGTGTTGAATCGTCGAGCCATGCGACGTTAAACGAAGCGTTACGTGGGAGGCAACCCACGCTTTTACTTACTGATGTTTTTTCATTTTTGTTATTTATTTTGTTTCTTAGTCAGTTGATATACAGTCTCTTAACACGAGGAGGCAGAATGAGATACATTCAATTGAAGATGAGTCGATACAGAGAATGGTACCCGAAATAAATAATCACATAATCAACAAAAACAAGAGTTGAAGGAAGTATCAGAGATCTACTACCGCCGCCTATAGCAGATGTTACGGCCCGTAGCAGGCCAAGCCAGTACCCTTAAAAAACCACTCAGAAGTAAGGGAAATAGAAACCAATTACGGGCGCCCGTAGCAGATGCTACGACCCATAGCAGACGGGACCTTCCAAATTCTGGCATAAACAGAAACCTACTACGGGCAACCATAGTAGTTGCTACAGCTCGTAGCAAGCAGGACCTTCAAAACGTGTTGGCAAGACATAAACCTACTACAGGTGCCCGTAGCAGTTGCTACAGCCTGTAGCAGACCTCTGGGGAAAAATTCAGAATTTTTAAAAAGGATTTTGAATTTCATTCAACTCTCCATCTTCTCTCACCTTGGGCCCATTTATCATTCACTACCCAATAAACTTCCACCATATCTCATCAAATCCCTTTAAACACTAATTATATCACAAATCATTACCATTAAAATTTTCTCTCCCCATCCAATCCCTCTATATACATCTCCTACCTCCACCTCTCTCTCAAAAATTTCCAAGAACTCCATTATCACCATCACCTAAAGCTCCCACCCTTTTCCACATAACCACTCAAAACCTCAAACACCCTTCATCAAACCCTCGTAAAATCCCCTCCTCATTATTATTCCGGGTACTAAATTTTCCAAAGCTCGCCTTTCAAATTGTCAATTTTCAATATGCCTCCAAAGAGAACTAATGTAGTAGAATCATTAAGAACAAGGAAGTGCAATACCCGTACATCTAACCCTTACAACATTGTCTTTGAAGACTAGGGTCAAGCAAAAAGGTATTCGGTACTCGCGCGGTGAAAAATCACGCCAACCAGGTATATGTGTGAACGAACCCTAACTGATTTACGTTTGAAATCTGAGGTTGATAGACTGTTTTATGTGATAGGATTATTAGAGTTTATGCATTTTGAAGTGCCAACTTTTGAGCGCGTTACTCTTGAATTTCAGCTGCAGAGAAAATGACTTGGAAATGTGAGGTACTACTTTAGTACCCTCAAATTTCGCCTTTTTAATGAAAATCATGAATTATCTGTTAAGGAACTCGGAAACATCCTAAAACTGCCCATCTACGGGCCCAGAGATGTTTTGGATGACTTTCCGGTGAAACATTTTTGGTCTGTCATTACAGGTAGCCCAAGGTACCATTCTGCAACCACCAAGGCGTTGGTGATTCAAAACCCCTGCTTCCGGTACGCCCAAAAAAGCCATGCATACACTCTTTTTGGCCGAGGCAATAGTACCGGGGTGGCCACTCATAGGGGATTATTTTTTCTGCATGGGATGGTGTCACGCCCCGATTTTGACCCTAAATCACCAATTAACACATTCATCATAGTCGTTGCATCTTTGCATATCATAACATGCATTCCATACTGCATAATCCTGAGAATGTCAGTCAAAATAAATTTTCAGATTTACAGACAAACCGGTTGAATCAATTATCAAATGTGTGCCAAAATAGCGGACGAAAAATTTCAAAATCAAGCTTGCAGACATCAGTTTTGTTAATCTACGTTTCGCGTAGTTTAATCTGTTGTGCTCGATTTATTTTTCGGCTATTTTTTCTATCATATTTTGATCCGTCTGAGCGTTTTAACCGGGCATTTTCCATTTCAAAATTTGGCAAAAACCTGTATGTTTTCGAGAGATTTATTTCGCGTTGATCATTTTAGTGTATTTATTTTTATTTTTCTAGCATTTTACCGTTCGATTTTTTTTTATTTTAAGTCCGTTTATTTGTATTTCTTTGTCGAAATGTCCGTAACAATTAATTAGAATTTTCTACGTCTTTGTTTCAGCTTAATATAGTTTTTTAGAATAATTTAATTTAATTTTAATTTAGTTCTTAAAACTCATTTTATTCTAAAACTTTGAAAAGAGGGGCATTTTGGTATTTGTCTCAAATTTAGCAACCCTAGTTTAACACTATATAAATCCTAAAGATGCCTATGAAAAGAGACCAATCCCCATCAAAAGTTGTGCCGCTCACACCTATACACAATTATCTCTCACTTTCAAAATTGGAGATGCAACAAAAAAAAGGAGAAAAGCAAAAGGAGATGCTCCATCTTGATAGTACAATATTCACATTATACATTTCAATTCAAACACAAGTCCTGCAACTCCATTCTTCTAACTACACAAGTCAACCATACTTCACACTTCTTACCATAAAAAAACAAACTCTTCCATAATACCACCAAGAACACAACCATTTCACCATGTAAAAAACCTCAAACTCAAAAAAACCGATAACACCATTTTTCTACACACTCACATAGATTTCTCACTCTCATTTTTCATCACCATTTTTACAACATAAACACAACCTTCATATTTTTATCAACCACCAACACCATAACTTATTTCATAAATCTCTCTAATTAACCATTAAAATCACATCTTAAAATAAACTCTCACCACACTCATTAAAACAATCAAGCACCACCCACCATTTTCCAACAACCGAAAAAACATCTCACTTCCAACTACCGTGAAACCGATTACCTTCCCGTATAATTTCATTTTCTTCTCTCATCTTCAAGTATTTTTTTTACTTGTTCTATCTTCTTTATCTACTGAGTTTGTTATTTTAAGTTATATTTATATATATATACTTTCAGTTTTTTTATTTTTATTATTATTATTATTATTATTCTTATTATTATTATTATTATTATTATTATTATTATTATTATTATTATTATTATTATTATTATTATTATTATTATTGTTACTATTTGTTTTATATAAATACTTATTTATTAATACTTTTAATTTTAAGTTTTATATTTATATATTTACTTTCAGTTTTTTTGTTTTGTTTTATATACCTTTGGTTTGAGTTTATGTATATACACCTATACCTTTGGTTTGAGTTTATACATATGTACTTTTAGTTTTAAGTTATATATTTATATAATTTCAATTTTTTAGTTCAATATTAATATATATGTACTGTTTGTTGTGATATATATATATATATATATATATATATATATATATATATATATATATATATATATATATATATATATATATATATATATATATATATATATATATATATATATATATATATATATATATATATATATATATATATATATATATATATGCATGGTCAATCTTGTGTTTCGTTTATATATATAAACATATGCACTTTGAGTTTTAAGTATATATATTTTACTTTTTTTTTACTTCTTGTTATATATATATATATATATATATATATATATATATATATATATATATATATATATATATATATATATATATATATATATATATATATATATATATATATATATATATATATATATATATATATATATATATATATGGTCAATCTTGTGTTTCGTTTATATATATAAACATATGCACTTTGAGTTTTAAGTATATATATTTTACTTTTTTTTTACTTCTTGTTTGATATATTCATATATATACTTTCGGTTTTGGAGTTATATATATATATATATATATATATATATATATATATATATATATATATATATATATATATATATATATATATATATATATATATATATATATATATATATATATATATATATATATGTTAATATTGTTTTCATATTTTATTTTATTTAATTCTATTTCAATTTTGTAGTAATACAGATTCATTGTGGATAGCGCGCGTATGTGTTGTGTTAACTTTCTATTTTTTCGATTATTTTGAGTTGATGTAAAAATTAAAAAAATTAAAACAATTGTAATGTTGATGTAATAATAATATGTTTGATTGATGTTTGGTTTATTATTGTGTTGCGATCTCGGAATTAAAATTCAATTTAACTTTCGAAAATTGTTTGGACGCATAGATTCAGTTGGCTCATCTTCTTATAGAGTGGATTTTACAGAATCCACTCTAAGTTAGCTTAGATCTAAATTCAGTTGCTTTCAATTTCGGTTGGTTTCTGGTCACATGGCTTACTCTTGGGCCTTCTTACAATGAGCTCTTGATCAATATCAAGATAGTTTTCAGAATTTCAAACCTTTGTGCATTAATCATTTTTAATTTAATTTCAAACCATTTTCTTAGATAAAATTGGAAGAAAAAGACTACCTGGGTGAAAGGTCTAGATGTAGTCCCGAACGCTAGACTCAAGTTGTAAGAGCTTGCAAGTCATAAGCGTTTGTATTCTCCTTCGAAACACTTGTAAATATTCAATTTTCTTTTCTCAATAAAATTGAAAGAAAAAGATTACATGAGTGAAAGTTCCAGTCGTAATCCCGAGTATTATACCCAAGTTGTAAGAGCTTGCAAGTCATAAATACTCGTCTTTCAAGCCCCAAAATACATTCAACCAATCAAACTCTTTTTTTCTCGCCGTCGTGCGATTGATTCGAAACATCTTTTCATAAACGAAACACATCTTGTCTTAAGATGGTGTAAAGCAATGTTTCGTCCATAATTGTTGAGTTGAGATAAGTGACGTTTTTCTGAATGTCGATTTGTAAATCCATTTGATGTGTGGTATACGTCCGCTCCTCATCCATTTTGGGTAAAACAATATTTTTCGTCGATTAATACTATGTAGCTTTCGCTAAAATTGACCAACAAATAAACATTTTTCTATCCAGAACTACGTAAGCCTTGAGTTCTCTATTGAGATACGTAGGAGCAGGATTGCGAAACCTTGGCAGGCCCATTAATAAAAAACTTAGGTTTAGTCCCCTTTGTTGCAAAAATCCAAAAACATCTTCTCTTTTCTAATAACTTGAGAACACTAACATTTCAAGGTAACACTAATGCGCACAATTAACCTAATGGTTCCCGTTGAGTACAACGGACGTGAGGGGTGTTAATACCTTCCCCTTGCGTAATTGACTCCTGAACCCTAATATGGTTGCGACGACCATAATCATTGTCGTTCTTTCTTGGGTTTTAACGATATTCCCCCTTTCCTTTTTAGGAATAAATATATGTTCGATGGCGACTCTGTTTAGTCCATCATGCGAGCGTGCGATTGCACATCGCTAAGTCGTGTTCTTATTTTTCGAGTTGCGACAGATGACGACTTTGCTGGGGAAATAATGGTTTCCCTAAGTGATTCAAGCCTAGTTAGGTCGTTTATGTGCCTTTGTTTGTGTACTAGTGTGGATTTTCTTTATTACTTTTGCTATCTTTATTGTCATATTTATATAATCTGTTGTATTAGTTCCATTATGCTTTGGTACTTGGATACTCAGATTGCAAACCTTGTGGGAAAGACTTTTTACCCGAGTCTCGAGTAAAAACATAAGATAGGACGAGGTTGAGTAGTATGGGTCCGGAAGATGAATTTCTCGTTGGGTCAGTATGAGAACCTTAATTAGAGTAGATCCTTGGGAGGATGTTGTTGGCCGGCAAGTAAGTTGTTGTAAGCTTCGATATTTTCATTAGGATCCATGACTCTGAGGATCATTTATAGAACCTTAATACTTTGGCCAATTAGGAAAGATGGTTGCGTTGTGTGGGTCCGTGAGATGAATTTCTCGTTGGGTCGATGCGAGAACCTCACTTAGAGTAGATTCTTTGGATGAAGTTGATGCCCTGTAAGTAAGTTGCCATAGGCAGCAAACAGTCTAATGGACCCATGACTCTAGGAACCTTTGTAACCCTAAATCATACCTGGTGAGAACCTATTCTTACGAAGCAATCAGATTCATCAGTACCTCATACTTTTGAACTTGTGTATTAAAAAAAACTAAATATACATGGCTTGCATTGCATTCATTCACATTCCATCGCATCTGCATCTCATCAGAATGCATGTCATTTTCCAGAAAAAATACACACAAAAAAAATTCATCCTTTATCCATGATCAGAAAAGTGATTCCTTACACACATTTAGAACAAAGAACCATGTCTCAGGAGATGATGGATGAGCTAAGGAAAAGTCAAGAAGCATTGAAAGAGGAACTAAATATTTTGAAAAGCCAGATGGGATGGGTCTTAGAAACCCTGCAAGTTTTGCTTAGAAAAGAGGACCACCCAATACCTATTGCTACAAAGGCGGTAGGTACTAGTCCACATCCATATGGTGTTACCCCAAGTCAAGGGCAATTCTATGTGGCAACTCCTCATCTACTGGCATATGGCCCTTCCTTAGGATGTCATCATCAACATCCTCTGATTATTCCTCCTCAAAATCACTGAATTCAGGTTCAGAACAAAAATCAGAATCAGAACAAGGGAACAAAAATCATAACGACCCGATTTCTATGCCATATAACAAGCTCTACCCACAACTTATCCAAAATGCTTTGGTGACCCCTCGAGCTCTCACACCTACGTCACCATACCTGCCATGGTACGATCCAAATGAAACATGTGAATTCCATAAAGGGGCAGTAGGACATAACATGGATTCTTGCTTAGCGCTGAAAGCCTTGGTATGGGAACTGATGAACAAAAAGAGATTAGTCTTTGAAGAAGATTACCCGAAGATCAAGTAAGGATACCATATTGGAACAATGGGGCACTCCATCGAGGAATGCAAAAGTTTTAAGCTCAAGCTGCAAAGATTGATTGACATAAGGTCACCAACACTCAAGGAGGAAGGCTCGGGTACATATATCTTGATTTCTGGGCCAAGTAATGAGAAAGGAAAAGGACCCATGAAACCCCTTATGGTTTTGTACCACAAGGAAAAGGTCAAGGGTGTAGCTAACGAGATATCATTGTTTCTCGGTAAGAGCATTGAGATATCACCTTGGATTTCCAATGTCACGACCCATGCCAATGAAAGCAAAGGAGAAGTGAGTAGTGGATCCAAGAGGGTTGCGTCCAACAATGAGATTGAAGGAAAATAATTTGAATATCATTGTACCAAAGTCAAAAAGCTTGTTAATCCCAACCTTCAAGTTGCTGAAAATGAGCAGTTAGCAATGCCCAAAGTGTCATACAAGCAACCACTACCTTTTTATATTCATTACCAATAATCATGGTTTTCTCCTCATCTAAATCAACGAGCCCAAGGCCCGAGATATCAAAATCAGCCTAGGCCTCAAAATAACTTGGAAAGAAGAAATGCTCTTTATCATCCAATCCTCATGACATATAGCTAACTTCTACAGCCTCTGATTCAAAACTCGTTGGTGGTTCCCAAGTCTCTCAAGCCGGTTTCACAACCTTACCCTTTCGGGTATGACCCAAATGTGCAATGTGGATATCATGTCGGATCAGAAGGGCATTCAACTAAAGACTGCAACACTTTCAAAGCCATAGTACAACAGTTGATTCAAAACAGGTACATAGCCTTTCAAGAAGGAATCCAGGTGGCAAACGTCAACCTATCACTCGGATAAGTGCGAAGACCTCAAGGTGTGTCTCCCGAAGTTAATAGATCAAGTTTGAAGAAGTCAATTCCCTAAAGTTGGCAATCATTTGGTTGTTTCGGCATTTCTTATGTAATTTCCTTGCATGTTGATTACTAGTTGCTTTTAAGCATTGTTGTTTTCTTTGAATTGGTCAAATTAATGAAATGTTTATGCATCTTTTGAATTAATCCATTCGTATTCACTCATTTTTATTTATGTTAAAAACAAAAAAATACTTCTCTCATTCAGTTTTGTTTATCAAACTGTTGTGTTAACAAATATTGGAAGGAGGGTGATGAAAACGAAACACCTTAAATTGTTGTGGTGTGCTTTTGAAGAAAACCTTGTCGATGATGTAAGGCATTATTTCAAATCCCTAAACACCAGAGAGATAAGAAGTTAGTCCATAATCAACGGTAGCGGTAAATTCATGACCATTAAGCTATGGACAAACTTAACGCCAATGAAACCAGAGTCGCCACCGCGCTTTTATTGTTTCCAAAGGAAAAGGGAAAAGTACGAATAAAACCCAAAAATAAGAAGTTTTCAAATCAAAACTAATAAAATGCCAGAGATTACAGGCAAGGGGGTTGGTTACACAGAGGGAAGGTGTTAGCACCCAAAGTGTCCTAGGTACTCCTAGGGAGCCCTTTTTTATGTGTGTAGGTGTTTTTGGTATAAATGATGTTTGAGAAAAATAGAGTGTGGGGTGAGAAAAGAATTCTTTGATTATATTTTTATGTTTGACAAGATCTTAAGACTTGTGCCTATGTGCCAACATAAAAATGAGGGATCAAAACCTCATAGTTCGTGGTATCAATTTCAAAATGTGTGGATTGCTTTTAATCAAAATTTAAGTTAAAAGAGGCACCAAGGGCCCAAGAGTTTGAATGGGTGTTAGTTCTTTTTGTCTTTTGAAAATTTAAGTCAATATGATTAGATCTATTTACAAGTTTGATTTAAGAAAAGAGTTTAAAAATGCAATGGCATAAGGCCAAAGTTTCTATTTGAAATAGGTCTAAGTTTGAAATCACAAGCAAAGAAGGTTTTCGAAAAGGGGAAGAGATTTTGAAATTTAAGAAGCAGGAGGAGATGAAGAGACTAATCCTAAGCATAAAATTAAAAGTTAAGAGTTGAAAAGATCTGAGCAATGGGATGCAATCCAACAGACAAGAATGTCATATACAAAACCCATTTTCCCTTTGGACTTTGAATCAAGCAATAATCAGTAAGCAATTAGAAATATCAGAGATCATGGAGATCAAGGCATCAAATAAAGATCGCCACATCCAAGCAAGCAAATCCCATAGCTAGCTGTCTTCTTTGTCTTCTCACGTATCAGATGAAATACTCCTTGATTAACTCAGAATAAAGTATTAGACACAAGATCAAAGTAACAGTTGTATCAAGACCATGTAGCAGATGAATTCAAGTGGATCCAAATACTTGCATGAGACGAAAGCTCAAACACAATATTTGATCTCAGAAATTTTGGCATTGGCCAAGTCCTTTTGCATATGGAATGTTGCCTAATCCTAAGTCCAAAAGTTCATATCAAACCCAACAGTCCACACAAACAGTTTTTAGGTTTTTTTTTGTTATTTATTAGGAATTTTAAGGTCCTAAGACCACAAACACAAACAAAATACACAAACAAATATATACAATCACAATGTATGGCTCAAATGAGCAAAGTGAAAATGGCATAAACATAAACAAGTTAAATGATATGTAAATGACAAATGAATGGTAAATGACTTGAAATTAAATTGCATAAAAATAAATGACTTGAAAGATAAAACAATATTAATAAGAATAGTCAAATGTTAGTCAAGGTTAATTATATGTTAGTGATATTTTGCTTTTCAATTGATTAAATCATTCTTTGGAGAACACTCAAACATTTATTCACAAGCATGGATCCTTGAACCAAGACATCTTCCAATGGAAGGAAAAAAGGTCAAGTTTCCACACAATACCATGATAGATGGGAGACTTACAATCTCACTTACTAGAATGATATGCCTTTTAGGGTCAAATTTAGCTCTATGTTAAGCAATCGTAATTGGACTTATGTAGAAGTCATAACTATCTGAGGTCGGACAATAAAAATTTAGGTGCTAATGCATGTTAGAGATTTGGTATAATGAATCAAACTCCTAAAACATACCACACACTAAAAGAAAAGATCAAAATGGATGGACCTATCTCATCCATACTTGTATTGGTTCATCTAACACAAGGTTATTGATGAACCAATTAGCCTTAGGATCTTGAGATTTCATTGGTCAATGAGAGGGATGGGAAAGAATGGGATGAAGATGAAGAGAGAAGGGAGATGAGAGAAACACAAATTGGTCATAGGAGGAATTTTATCAAATTAAAATCATTCATTCATTTCGGGAGATGAAATGTACATTTCATCAAAAGTCAAATCAACCTTGACCAGGGCCCAAACACATAGTCAAACATCAAAAGACCATAAAAATGGTTCAACATAATTTTCACACAATTAATCAATTAAAAATCAAATTAAAAATGCATTTAAATTCAATTTAATTTGGTCAAAACCTTAAATCTCTTCAAAACACCAAATAAATGGCCAAGAGATTTATCTTAGGTCAAACAAGGTCAAAGGACCTTAGACAAAAAATTTCATGATTATTGAAAAGTCAGAAATATTTTTAAGCAATTAAAAATATGCACAAAAATAATTAATTCATGAAAAATATCAAAATTATTCCAAAAAATAGCTTTAATTCAGAAAATGAAAGAGGAAAATATTTAAAGATTTTTTATGAAAGTCCCGTATTTTTTGGATTAAAAATGAAATTATTATGAATTAAACAAAATAAATGGAATAAACATAAATTCAGAAATTAAAGAGAAAATAAAAAATAAGGGCCATCAGATCTCCCTTATTAATATAGGTGGCAGATCTGATGGCCACACGCACGCGCTCTACCATAGTCTTTAGTCAACTTGTTGTACGCGTGGTATGCAAAGGTAATGGCTGATATTATAACGTGAGATCATGATCCAATGGCTTTGGACACGCCAACACATCACCGGAGCCCTAGCTCCGGTCTTCTTCTCTAGTGGACCTCACCGGACTGGTCCACCACCAACCACCATGAAAATAAAAAACAAGGACATGGATTCAAAGAAATAATGCCCAAGAGCTCGAATTTGGCCTCAATTTTCTCCAATTCCAAATATATAAAAAGATACAGGGATTTGAATTTTGAGGACCATGAACTGAGTTGCTTCGATTTGACCTCAAAGCAACTCAATCTTGTTGCCTACATTGGTAGGACTTCGGCCAACCAAAAATCACAAAGAATGGTTTAGAATTGAGAGAGAATTGAAAAGATGAAGTTTCTGAAAAATCACCTTCAAGTTGCTTCAAATTCACTTGATCTTGATCTGGATTTGTTTGCTTTCTCTTCCTCTTGATTGTAGTGATCAACTGAAATGAATTCTTAGAGTTTGAATTTCCAAAACAGAAGATGAAATTCAACTCGATTTCAATTGAAATCTTCAAGAATTCTATGAAATGGAGGGTTTGGATTGTTCTAGAAAAGCTTGGGCAATGTGTTGATGAAGTTCTGAGCTCATTGCACTTGTATTTATAGGGTTATCGCATGCTTTCCACACACTTCCATTTGCAATCCAAAATTAGCAACTTTGCATCATGAGCTTGCATGGGCGTGTACAAATCCCAAATAATCATTTGAAAATGTCCAAAATCGTGCATATGTCATGATGAAAGCAGTGCATTAAGCCATGCAATGTTGAAATGTGTTTGGTCATGAGATCCTTCCAAATGGTACCATGCATTACACCCATGCGCAAGTCCTTCATTCTTTGGCCAAATGAGATCATCTTGAACTTTTTGGAAATTTGAAATCAAGGGGAACAACTTTCATGTTGAACACTTTTACATTTGAAGCATGGATCATGATGAATTTTAAGGTGGAAGTTTAGGAAATCAAACATATATGAAAATTTTCTAAGTACCAAGTCAAATGTTCACTTCTTCCACCTTGAATAACTTTTGCTATGGACTTCAAATGGGAAAAGTTCCTTTATTAAAGTTGTATATCTTTCAAACCTATTAAATTTAGTCACCAATTTTACCTAATTTAGACTTGGCATGAAGGAGTTATGCATTTTATAAGTTGAGGAAAATCACTTGTTCAATGGTAGTGGCCCAAAATGACCTATAATGTTTCCTCTTGGAACATGCATTTGAAAGTTGAATTTGAACTTCCTACAAGCATAAAAGTTAAATTAAACATCTTGAATTTGATCATGGAATTTTAATGGATTTCATATCATAAAAATTGAGTAAGTTAT
Organism: Lathyrus oleraceus; assembly: GCF_024323335.1. Lineage (NCBI taxonomy): Eukaryota > Viridiplantae > Streptophyta > Magnoliopsida > Fabales > Fabaceae > Lathyrus > Lathyrus oleraceus. The sequence goes on from NC_066583.1 coordinate 108,266,203, forward strand.
GGTCTTGGGAAGTTGACCTCCTAACTAGGGTTCAGACAAAATGACCTATAATATTTCACCACAAAAAATGACCTTCCAAGCAAACATAGCTCTTGACTTAAACATGAAATTTGTTTGGAATGTCATAAGGAGTAACTTTTATCTTGGAATAATTTTCATATGACAAAAATTGTAGGAGATAGGGTCTAGGGAACCCCAGTTTTGACCAGTTGACTTTCTCTGGTCAACCACCATGAACCATCTTGCTAGCATGACATTCTCTTGACTTTTGGGAATAATGGAGGATCATATATGTGTAATATTATGTAATGTGAAGTATACCTTGAAATATTTGATCAATTGATGAAGAAACTTGTTGAGGAAGTCACACAAGATACCCAAATGAATTAGGGTTTCCAAGGCAAACAAACTTCAAACTCTTGATGAATTATTGATCAAAATGATATGTGAAGACCATGGGGATCCATATATGATGTCTAGGGTCAATGTAAACCATCTCTTTATTGGTCTCCTTGAATTGAGGGTCTTAAACCCTAGATATGAGCTTGATGGAGCATGGGTGAACTCACACACTACCTACAAAAGCAACAAACTATACATGGACATATTTTTGGTATTTTGGTTAGTAAATAATGAAAAACAAAGTATGATACAATCAAATGTGCTTGGTTATCTCTCCCAATGCAAACCTAATGAATGAGAGGTAAGGAGGATGCCAACGTGTGATCTCAAAGCCAATGCATATGATGAGATAGCATGAGGGATCTTAAGGTCAAAGTTGGGGTCTTACAGCTGCCCCTATTTAAAGACATTCTAACTGAGGATGTGAAGGTTAAAATCTTCGTATCAAATCAGTAGAATGGACTTAAATAACAACATATAGAAACAAATTTTGGTCCCTAAGAGACCTCATGATGCATATGATATGAAGATGTTAAAAATAATCTTTGTGGGGAAGATGTTCCCACAAGGGAAAAGAATCCGGAGAGACTGAAAGTCCGCAGGAGCATAATGCATTCCGTAAGGAACACTCAATGGGGAGACAGAGACTCTGGGGATAAGCTTTTGTGCGTAAGCCAGGCTACGACTTAAAAGTTGCTGGAGACACAAGAGAAATTCCATGAAAAATAAATCAATGGAAAGACTCGGTCGGGCTACATGTTCGACCAACTACAGGCATTCCATAAAAAATAAATCAATGGAAGAACAGTAGCGATCGTGACAGTAGTTGGTTTTTCTGTTTGCTCTCTAATTTGTTCTGTGTTTGTTATGACATGTTTTCTATTGCATCCGGGCACATGTTTTAGTATGTATGTCATGTCTTGATGTGTGGATCCTTGCCCCCTGACTTTGAGTTTTGATACCCTTTTGATGCATTTGTTTGACAAGAGGCTTAGGCCTCCTATCCTTGATTGCTTTTTGTGAGCTTTTTGTGAACTTTAACAGCATGATTCATGTGGTTGCTATGATCCTTCTGTTTGATGCAACTCTTGATTGCACTCCATCTTGTTATTCTAACTTGTTTGTTGAGTTTTTGTGAGGGCTCACATGACTCTTGAAGAGATAGCTTGCTTGGTATTCCACTTTATTTGCGGGATACCATTTGGAGATTTATTTTGATTGCTTTGCGGACTTGCTTTCTTTGATGATGCTAGCTTGAGAGACCTCTGGGTTTCTTGTTCCTTTAATTGTTGTTACTTCGGATCTTTATCCGTGTGGTAGATCTCTTGATCCCTTTATCTTTCCCGCATTTTACCGCTTTCTTAGCTGGAAGACCTCGATAGGAGGCGATGTTTTTTGTGTTTACTTTTGCGCCCCAAAGACCTCCAAGAAGAGGCACCAGTGCTAAAGACCTCCATGAAGAGGCAATTGATGGATAAAAGGGATTAGTAGTCAATCCCCCGTTATTCAGTGTATCATTCTTTATGCTCATACTACATGTCGATGCTACAGAATAAAAGCCCAAGATCTTTTGTCCGGTCGGTCAGTGGAGAGGGTTCCATCTTCCTGAATCCCCACTTTTTGTCATGAGCTCACCCTGTCCAGGGTTAAGAGCTATGAGGTCTTATCCTCATTACCCTTCTGATCTGCTCACCCCAACGTTCAATGTTAGTGGTTAAGAGCCCATTTGATTACCTTTCCACGGCTTGTTTGTCGAGGTTGATATGACCCCTCTTGACTAAAGCCCTACCCATGTATGTTTGAACCCCCTTGTTGGTGTGTTTACACTATGCTATATGTTTTTTGTGTGGTGTGATCGTCTCCCCCATAGGATTGCTAGACTTCGTATAGTCTCTCGTCTGCATGTCAATTAAGGTAGCACGGTTCCTTCGTCTAGGACTTCCTTTTTGCATGAGCATTCCTAAAACAAAAACAAACTCATTGATTTTTCTTCTCCTAAGAACATGTTAACTCCTTCTACTACAGGTGAGTAAGTCTCCAAAGGTCGAGCATCCGGTAGATTGCGTAGTAACGTCGTTCATCTAAAAAACACTAAACAAACAAAAATAGGTTACCCGAGCTACGGTGCTCTGATTCTCAATCCTTCTTGAGATACGTATGCAGCAGGGTAGCGCATGTGCGAGCAATAACTCTTTCTTTTCCCTACTTTGATTTTCTCTCTTTCGCATCGCATATAGGACTTTTTATACACACACTTTAGACATAAATAGCGAATGTGGATCCTGTGGAGTACCATAGACGTGAAACGGTGCGATAACCTTCCCTTCACGTAACCGGCCCCCTTACTCAGTTTTCTTTGGTTCGAGACTTTGTTTTATCCGTTCCCTCTTGGTTATGCAGTACTACCTTTCCCTCGTTTTGGGATAAAAGTACATAGCTGGCGACTCTACTCTTTTTTTTTCCTCGCCACCTCTTTTTCGCGTTTGTACTTGGATTCGGGAAATCCGAGGAGCGACACAGGGAATAAGGGAAAATCTGCGGGGGAACAGGTAAATCAGAACAAAACTGAAATAATCAAACCAAGTAGGGAAAGGCGACTTCACTGAGGAAATACACACTCAAACTCAATTGGGGAAGGATGAACTTCAACACATGAGTACTAGAATTTCATTATCTATTACCGGTTACTGGGTAGGAAGATAACATAATCTGACAGAGAGGCATCCATTACCGGTTAGAGTAAACATATCAAGGATGGCTCGCTGAGGGGAACATGAGGTGTATTCATTGCCGGTTACTGGGTAAGAATAGCCTATTGGGGAAAATAGGATTTACACCTACCGGCTACTGGGAAAAAGACCGAAGAGAGAATATTTGTCACCAGTTAAAATGAACATATCAAGGATAGACTCAAGGGAAGAATATCCTTCATCAATTAAGATGAACATATCAAGGATAGACCACCTGGGTAAAACATAGGAATTATATCTATCGGTTACTGGATAGAAGACCAAAGAGAGAATACTCGTCAACGATTAGAATGAACATATCAAGGATAAACTTAGAGGGGAAAGTAGGATTTACAACTACCGGTTACTGGGTAGAACACCAAAAAGAGGAGAAAACCCGTCATCGGTTAGGATGAAAATATCAAGGATTAACTCTCTGGGAATGAAATAGGGATTACAACTACCTTTTTACTGGGTAGAAAACCAAAAAGGGAGAATATTCGTCATCAATTAGGATGAACATATCAAGGATAGACTGCTTAGGGGAACGTGAAAACGAATCCGTTGGGGAAAACAAAGAAAGTAGATTACTTTCACCGTGTATTGTGTAAAACTAAAGTACTCAAAAATCAAGAAGAAATATTACCAGTTACTGGGTAATAGATTCTCAAGAGACCCAAAAGTATCTATCTAGGTAAGAGCTAGAAAGAAACGGTCAAACAATGACTCAACCCCAAATAAGGATATAACTCAAGGGGAGTGGTTCCATCCAGATAATCAACTAGGGAGGAAACTGAAATAATAATCATCCACGAAGAAATGACTCAGTGGGGAGTGAGAAAGGTTAAATTCTTTCTGCTTAAGGGGCCGATACTTTACCATTGAAAGAGGACAGACACACCAAATCTGCATAGGGAAATAATATCACCGTAGCAGAGGATCGGATGTAAAGAATCAAATGCAATAAAATGCATAATGAAATATCTGATGTATGAATGTGTATGTATATGATTGATGACCCTGCTGACAAAACAATCACAAAGGATACAAATGTCACCTATTTGAATCATCGTTACAACACTCGGTTAATCTCGACAAGATGGAAACACCAACTAGAGAAACATGTTAGGATGGATGCAAATCAACTGGTTCTGAACATCCCAGACCTGGATGGGGATAGAGAGAGAGAGAGAGAGAGAGAGAGAGAGAGAGAAGATCTATCGAGGACCTGAACTATCAACTCTGCGAGAAATTTTAGGTCAACATCATATCAAATGAGATAACCTCGCAGGGGACCAAATCAAATACTACTCACGAGTCAACACTGTCAGGAATTAGAAATGAACTCCACTGGGGACTTACAGGAGATAAAAATCTGGGTTGGGTCCATGCAAACTGTTGAGGATGAGAGCCTACAATTCAGTTGGGAAGGTGATTACAAACTCAGTTGGGGAAATTGACTTGCTATTGGGAAGGAAAAGGTTACCAAACCAACCTCTTGGGAGAAACCAACAATGTTTCGCACTTTAGGACTTACCTGTTCTCAGATTGCTGTTGATATTCCTTACTGTAATTGATTTCTTTTTTCAAAGTAATTATTATTTAAGAAAAATGATTTTTTACTTATTAATTCAATTTCAAAATTATCATCATAAAATTCAATTCTATTTAGCTGAAAAATAAATAAGAGTAGAAGCAATTGGATGAAAATCTCAACTTTATTTAATAGAATGGTAGTCTGTAAATGACAAGACTCCATAGATCTTTTACAAAAGTTGAAAAATGGTAATTTACATGTAAAAGGGCTACATTGAATACAATGATCACTAATCCTTTTATCAACTTCAATATCCGCTGCGTTGTTGGCTTCGGTTGAAAATGATGAATTAGAACTGACTAACTTGCTCAAAATTGTTATCATGATTGGGGAATCAACCAACTACAGTTACTTGCTATAATCCCTAATTTTTGCATAGATTGCCCCAGGGTGGGGTACTCAATCTATCGGGATGAATTTTTTATTTCATGTCTCTAATTTTTGCCTTGATCGCCCTTTCGGGTTTTCAATCCACCGAGACGCTCATTTTTGCCTAAGCCGCCCTTTCGGATTTTCAACTTAGCGAGTTGTTCTTTTCTTTTTAGGTGAATTATTTCTTGACTCCATCAGCATTCACAAGACAAGTGAACTCTTCACCATCCATAGTTGCAAGAATCAAAGCACCGCCAGAAAAGGCCCTCTTAACAACATATGGGCCTTCATAATTAGGAGTCCACTTGCACCTAGCATCTGGTTTGAAAGATGGAATCTTCTTGAGCACAAGGTCACCTTCTTGGAACACACGAGGGCTTACCTTCTTATCAAAAGCTTTCTTCATTCTCTGCTGGTACAACTGACCATGGCACATGGCAATCAACCTCTTCTCTTCACTTAAATTCAGTTGGTCATATCTGGTCTGACACCATTTAGCTTCAGTCAACTTGGCTTCCATCAAGACATGCAATGATGGGATCTCAACCTCTACTGGGAGCATATCTTCCATACCATAAACAAGTGAGAAAGGGGTTGCCCCTATTGAAGTGAGGATGGATGTACGGTACTCATGCAAGGAAAATAGGAGCATTTCATGTCAATCTTTGTACGTTACAACCATTTTCTAAATGACTTTCTTGATGTTCTCGTATGCAGCTTCAACAGCCCCATTCATCTTAGGTCTGTAGGGAGAAGAATTATGATGTCCAATCTTGAAGTCTTTGCAAAGAGATTCCACCAAATTGTTATTCAAGTTAGACCTAGTATCAGTAATGATCTTACTTGGCACACCATACCGACATATAATCTGATTCTTGATAAACCTTACAATAACTTGCTTGGTTACGTTCGCATACGATGCCGCTTCAACCCACTTTGCGAAGTAGTCAATAGCCACCAAAATGAAACGGTGTTCTTTTGAAGCTTTAGGCTCAATCATATCAATTCCCCACGTGGAGAAAGGCCATGGAGAGGAAATGACATTCAATAGCGTTGGAGGAACATGAATCTTATTTACATAAATTTAACACTTGTGGCATTTCTTCACAAACTTGCAACAGTCATATTCCATTGTCAGCCAATAGTAACCTGCTCTCAACATCTTCTTATCCATGGCATGTCCATTGGAATGAGTACCAAAGGAACCTTCATGAACTTTTGTCATCAATAAGTCTGCTTCGTGTCTATCCACGCATCTGAGCAGAACCATATCGATGTTTCTCTTGTAAAGCACATCACCATTCAGGTAAATATTGCCAACTAATCTCCTCAGAGTCTTATTATCTTTCAAAGATGCTCCAGGCGGGTAAATCTGACTTTGGAGGAAACACTTAATATTAAAATACCACGGCTTCTCGTCTTTGACCTCTTCAATAGTAAATATATGAGTTGGTCTATCAAGACGCATCACAGTCAAATTAGGAACTTCATTCTAGAATTTCACCACAATCATGGAAGCCAATGTTGCAAGAGCATCTGTCATCCGGTTTTCATCTTGAGGAATATGATGAAACTCAACCTTTGTAAAGAAAGTTGAAATCCTCCTCACATAATCTTTATATGGTATCAAACCAGGTTGATTCATCTCCCATTCACCTTTGATTTGATTCACAACCAAAGTTGAATCCCCATAGACATCAAGATACTTGATTATGAGATCAATGGCCTCTTCAATCCCCATAATGCAAGCTTCATACTCAGCCATATTGTTTGTGCACTTGAAAGTTAATCTAGTTGTAAACAGAAAAATGCGTGCCTTGAGGAGTAATAATCACTGCCCCAATGCCATTACCATACTGATTAACAACACCATCAAATACCATGCCCCAACGGGAACTAGGTTCTAGCCCTTCTTCAAGCAAGGGTTCATAACAATCTTTCATTTTCAAGTACAAAATCTCTTCATCAGGAGTATCATATTGCACTGACTGGTAGTCTTCAATCAGTTAGTGAGCCAAATAGTCAGCCAAGACACTACCTTTAATCGCTTTTTGAGATTGGTATTTAATATCATACTCAGGTAACAACATCTGCCAACGGGCAATCCTCCCAGTTAAAGCAGGCTTCTCAAAAATGTACTTGATCGGATCCATTTTAGATATCAAACAAGTAGTATGATTCAACATATATTGGCGCAGACGCTTAGTAGCCCAAGCCAATGCGCAACAGGTCTTTTCAAGCATAGAATATCGAGTCTCACAGTCGGTGAACTTCTTACTAAGGTAGTAAATTGCATTTTCTTTCTTTCCAGATTCATCTTGCTCACCAAGAACACAACCCATACTATCATCAAGCATAATTAAGTACATGATTAAAGGTCTTCCTTCAACAGAAGGAGACGGAATTGGAGGCTCGAGCAAATACTCTTTGATATTGTCAAAAACTTTACGGTAATCTTCGGTCCAATCACAAGACTGATCTTTCCGGAGAAGTTTGAATATATGCACACACGTGGCAGTCATATGCGATACGAATCTTGAAATATAATTCAAAGGGCCGAGGAAACTGTAAGACCCCAATTTTGTCCCTAAGATCCCTCATGGCATCATAACATTGCATTTGCATTGCCTCAAGGATCATAAGCATCTTGGTTCCCCTTACCTTTGGGTGGGACCTCTTGTGAGTGGTTTGAGGTCACCAAGCATGCTTGAATTGAATATCATTGCTTTTATCATTTTTTTTATTAACCAAAAGCACAAAAACATGTCACTAACATCTTTTGTTTGTAGCTTGAGCAATCACAAGGTCAAAAGCTTCAAGGAGATCATGGGTGCAAAGATATGGCCAAGAGGAGAGGAAAGCAAGCATGGTAATGGTTCTCAAAGCTCTCATCCACCAAATATGCCTCCCTAGCATCTCAATTTATCATTTTGATCAAAGCAAGTCAAAGAGTTTGAGGTTTGTCCCCCAAGGAAACCCTAGTTCATCAGATCATCCACAATGCCTTGCTCTTAAAGGAACCTCAACCCATGGTCAAATACAATCAAGGTAAGTTCTTTAATTCATCATTTCATACATATTTGAACTTATTTGAGTGTCCTCAATCATCAAGATATGAATCATGGACTTAAGAAGTTGATCAGTCAATTCATCTGACTATTTTGAAATGCACCGAGACCTAACTTTTTATGTGTTGGTCAAATGGAGATGATCCCAAAAGCAAAAAAATTCTTAAGAACAATATGAACAACTTTCATGTTCATCAAAGATTGATTTGAATATTGGACGGTCATCTCCCATCCCAATACATTATAGGTCATTTTGGCTTAAACCCTAATTTTGGGTCAACTTCCTAAGAACATAACTTATCCATTTTTTATGATTTTGAGGTGGGATCAAATGAATTGGAAATCTTAAGATGTCTACTTCAAATGTTATGTTGAACAAAATTTCAAAATCTCAAAGGAAATACATGTGATAATGCAAAACATTATAGGTCACTTTGGACCAAATGCATTGAAAGGCAAAAAAGTCCAACTTCAAGTGCCCATAACTCTTTCATCAAAAATCCAAATGATACAAATTTTAAGTCCATTTTGATTTTATTGAAAAGATATACAACTTTGATATTGGGGGTTTTTTCATTTGAGGCTTGCATCATCAAAACAGAGGGGCTCAAAATTCATTAATTTCCACACTTCAAATGGATTTTTGTCCAACATAACATTTGTTCCTTACATCAAGACCTTTCCAACCATTACTCACATGCTCATGTTTGGATTTGGCAAATGGCATTTTCGAAGAGGAGAAGTTTTAGGCATAATTGTGCATAACATGTTGGAACTCATTACACAAGCTTGTGCATTACCAATTACACGTCCATTTCAGCTCAATTATACTGCAGATTGCATTTGGCATTGAATTTGGGTCTTTTGCATGATCATGCAAGCCCATGCAAAGAGTATCCACTTGCCATGCACACACGAATTTCTCATTGCTTACACCATGCTTGGCTATAAATAAAGGCACCATTCCATTCAATTTTCATCCATGAATCAACCTGAAATGCTGCTGAACTGAAAACCAAACCTCTCACCAAAGGAACTATTTCATTTTCACTCAAATTTTTCAGATCTGAAATTCAACTAAATCTGGTTGAATTTCTAGATCTAAAGTTCCTAGACCTCTCTCTCATAGTCCATTGTACTTCTGTTTGGCCAAAGGAAGCAAGGAAGCAAGCTCAAATCACCATAATTCAAAGGTTCTCTCCAACTGGTTTTCTCTTCGAAACTCACTATTTCTTGACCTATTTGCTTGGATATTGTGTTGGCTAAAGTCCTCTTCATATAGGCAATTGTTTTGAATGCTCAATTGTTGAAATCCATGAAGTTCAGTATGAACACCATGATTTTCTCTCTATGATTCCTCTCTCTATGAGGATCAAGAGGAGAAACCAATGGTACAGGGGTGATGTACATCACCCCAGCTTTCCAACGATGTATGGATCGTGTATTTTGGTTAAGCTTTTAAAACCTGCAATTTTGGCCGGAATCTTCATACTCACCGGAGAAGACGGTGGCTCCGATCACCGTCCCTTTTCCAGATGCATCGTGAGCCCTTGGATCTGATTTCCAGATTTAATCTCCACTGTCCAATGTTATGACTTTGTTTTAATGTTTGTGTTACGCGTGGACTTTGGCGCTTCTGGAGCCACGCTTCTGGAGCGTCTGATCAGCCACGTCGATTAATGTGGCTTGATCAGACGCTCCTTGTTTTTTTGATTTTCCTATTTTCTGATTTAATTTCTTTTATTTCTTTTATTTTCAAAAATTCATATCTTCTTCATTTTAATTCCAAAAAATACGGGACCAATTGCATTCTTCTCCAAATAAATTCTAGTTTCTAAATTTGATTTTTAATATTTTTTATTTTGTCATCTGATATTTTTTGTGAATTTTCTTTTTTCTGGTTATTTTTAATTCATTTTAAATAGTTTTTGATATTCAAAAAATACAAAAATATTTTCCTAACCTATTTGAATGATGATGGATCTATGAAAAATATTCTCATCAATTTTTTAATTGATTTGAGATTTATTTGAGATTTATTTGAGATTTTAGTTCAATTAGGTTATTTTTTTCATTTTTAATTGATTAAAAATAGTTTCTGACTTTTAAAAATGCTGAAATTTTTTGTCAAACTTTGTTTGACTTTGTTGAACTTGGGATAAATCACTTGGACCTTTCAAGGTTGATTTGAAGTGATTTTGAAGTTTGACCTTTCTTTTATTTTTAATTCAAGTTTATTTTAATATTAAAAATGCCAAAAATATTTTGCTTATTATTTGACCTCCAATCTTCATCCCATTTCTGGTTTCTCATTTGTTTGACTTTGACTTTCAATGTCATTTGATCAACACATATGGATTGGTACATTTTATTCCACCTTATGCACTTTATTCTTTCCTTTTCCATTATTCATCTTCTCCTTCTTCTTCTTCTTTCTTCTTTTTGATCAATGAGTTAAAGGTTGATAAGTTGACATTGATTAGGGAGACTTAATCTTCCTTGATCCAAATCTAATTCATCTTGATCAATTGATCAAGTGAATGGCTTTGCATTAAGGATATGTTGTTTCCTAAAACATGCAAAAGGCTTAAACCAATACAAGATCAATTCTCTTCTTCTTTTTGGCATGGCAAGTTGTTGGAACTTGGTTCACTAATCAAGACTTCTAACTTGTGTTGTTGCCTACATTATTATTGACCGGCCTCAGATAGTTGTGACTTCTACATAAGTCCAATTACGATTGCTTAACATAGCGCTAAATTTGCCTTATGGCACACTAACTACTAACACTAACTATTAACCATTAACATTTACTTTTGTTTTTTACTTTTATGTAATTTACTATTCTTGCACATATTATCCATTTGTTTTTTCCTTTGCTCACTTGAGCACATGTTTATGTTAATGCAATTTGCCTTTTGCTCACTTGAGCACATAATTGTGTATATACTATTGTGTTTGTGTTTTGATTGATGGTTATGAACCAAATGCAAAAAATGGACAAAAGGACTTAGACTTTAGGACCTTCCCTATGCAAAATGGAGTCAAAGAGCAACTAGGCCTCATGCCTTTAGAGTGCTATAAATGTAAAAGAGCAACTAGGCCTCATGCCTTTAGAATGCTTAAAGCTTGAAGATAAACATTGAAAGGACCATATTCTAAACTCCCTCTTGTCCATTCTTTGATTGTTAAATAGAACCTTTTGATATGTGTGTTTCTTTGTGCTAGGGATTTCCACTTGAGTCAAATTGAGGAACCATTACCATGAGCTCCTAAGAGAGAGAGAGATTCAAGATACATTGAGGAACCTTCCAAGAGTTCATTTGATTGTCGATTGCTTGAGTTTATGCTTATGTGATTGCATATTCCAAAGGATGGGAGCTACTTGGATCATCCATATGATCTCAAGAAAGGAACTTCTTTTGTGGTTTTGTTTCTTATCCCTCACCTTTTGCATTGTTTAGGATCTTAGCCATTCTTCTTCTTCCCTCCATTCTAACCCAAGCCAAAGCTTTTGTGCAAACATTTAATACTTGTTTTCAACATTAGAAACCTAAGCCTTATGCTTTTGATTTTCAAACTCCCTTTTCTTAATACTCATTTTGAATTGAATCTCTAAGTCAACTTTGACCAAATTTTGTATATACTTTTCATTGGTAAATATAACCCATTCAAATGTCTTTTGGGGTTTCAATGGCCACTTTCTTAATCAAATTTTCCATAACCTTTAGCTATTAGGTTTGAGTTATCCTTGTGACAGATGTAATACTCACCTATATCCTTAGTGATGGACAATGAGTCTTCCTTGCTTATTATAGGGTTAACCCCTCACTAGCATGTTGAAGTTATCCTCACATGGTGGATTTGTGATTTTGGGTTGAGTTTTCTCCCTGGGATAACAAAAGACCTTAAGGCTTTTGGACCAATCAATTCACCAACTCATTTTGAGATTTTTACCCCGAACTACGAGGTTTTGATCCTAATCTTTTTTTTAAGATGGTACGTAGGCAATGGGTTTATCCATCCAAACACAAAATGTAAATAACTTGTATATTCTTTTCTCATCTCTTCAATCATGTTTGCACAAACAAATTTTTCACAAAATACCAACCTTACAACAAGTATGAAAAGGGCTCCCTAGGAGTACCTAGGATGTTTTGGATGCCTAACACCTTCCCATTGCATAACCAACCCCCTTACCCAGATCTCTGACTCTCTTTTACTAGTTTTTGATTCGATAAAACTTTTAGGTTTTTGTTCGCTTTCTAACCATTCCTTTGGATAAATAGAAGTGCGGTGGCGACTCGACTTGTATGGTTTATCTTGGATTAAGTCAATATCTCTAATGGTAACGAATACCCCGCTACAGAAAAGTGGCGACTCTGCTGGGGAGACATTGACCTAGTGGGTTTTGCCTACTTTTCATATTTTGTTGTATTGTTGTGTATATTGTTTTGTGACATATTTTTGTGCAATTTGGGATTACTGTATTGTATGTAATGATTGAATTGCTTGAATATTAATTCCTTGTATGCTTGGTGATCTGTGTGAGATGAGTTCTCTACCCGAACTCGAGTTCACTTAGGATAGGAGAATGGCATAGTCTTGTTGACTTGTGTGGAGTTATTCCTTAGCAAGTTGACTTGAAAGCCCATTCACTTGGTGGAGGTCATGTTGGGATCAATAATGTCACACAAGTAGTTGTGGTTAGACATTACTCTTTCCAATATAGACCTTAGAAGCCAAGGACCTTAGTTTACCAAGCCCATCTTGGCCTACTTTTAGGATGTAGTGCGAAAGTCGTTCAAGTGTAAGATTTGATACGATTGTTACGTGATACTACACTCATAAGAGTCTCTCTTGAGAATATTTTTGGAATACGAGTAGTCGTTTCTCCGATAATATCCGAAAGATGGGATGATGACTATGGGAACCTCTTGTAGAACATGTTTGGCAGGTTTAAACTCTAGTACACTCCCTTTGGGTGGTTCTTAACCAAAACCCCATACTCGTGACTCGCAACAAACCCTTGATTCGTGGTTGATCCATTCATGTGTCCTTAATATCAATGGAACTTGGGTGTTGATAAGGAGTAAACCATAATCCACCAAAATGGATGATCGATATTAAGGATAACATGATCCATCCCACAACCTTTGTTTTGTGTGCTTTGCTTAATCCTTGAGTGTGATTGTTGCATTCATGCATTCATGCATTCATGCACCCATTTGCATCCATATCATCAATAATGAAGAAACTTTTCAAGGAATTTAAGAGGTTTATTTGCAAATTTTCAGGCATGGAAAGACAAAGAAGGAATACAAAAAAGTACAGCTTCAGACAACCTGATTTGAAAGAGTTAAGGAATCTGACATCCTATGTACTAGATCACTTGGGTTTCAAGGCTCGTTTTGGGAAGCTTCTTCCTCTTCTGACTACTCAGGTGGATGAAGGGTTGATGAGTGTATTGGTGCAGTTTTATGATCCTTTGTACCGTTGCTTCACATTTCCGGATTTTCAGCTTTTGCCCACGCTTGAGGAGTATGCCTATCTTGTGGGTATACCAATTCTAGACCAGTTGTCGTTTAATGGCTTGGAGAGTATTCCTACTTCTCAAGAGATAGCAGACATGTTGCATATAGATGAATCTCTAGTTAGTGCTCATTGTCGCATTACGCGAAAAACCGGCGGGAAAAGACACAGAGCCGCCACCGTGCGTTATTTATCCCAAAGGAGGGAAAGGAAACGCTCGAAGTAAATCTGGAAAGGAATGGTCTCGCGACCATAGATGCAAGGATCGGGAGTCGGTTATGCGAAGGGAAGGTATTAGCACCCCTACGCATCCGTCGTACTCGACGGGATCCACGCTCAGAAAGAATAGAAGAAAGGTTGCTAGATAACTGCTCAGACACTGCACACATGCTGGAAGGAAACACAGATGAAAGACGGAAGAAGGGGACTCGGCAGGATGTCGCATCCTGGTCCTACGTAGTTTGTCAAACACAAACATCAGAGTCGACGTAGTTCGGGGGATATGGGAAACGTGCTCGCTAGGATGTCGCATCCTATGCATACGTATCTTCTCTGACCAGAGAAAGAATCAGAGCACTCGTAGCTCGGGTAACGCACACCAAACATTTACCGATACAAACATACAAACATGTGTGTAAAACAGAAATGGCAAATGAGAAAAATACCAAACCAAGCCTCAAACATCCATTAACATGTTAGGAACAATCATGCAAAATTTCAAAGCATTTGGATCAATATCAAGCATTTCACAATAGGAAGAGCAAGGCAAGGTCATAAAAGCACATATGTTCAATCATCCTAACACAATTCAGAATCCAGCCATGGAAAAAATCAAGAGATTACACCAAAAAAAACTAGACATCACAAGGATCATTTGCCAAAAAAATTGGGATCATTTGGATTAATATTCAATGAGATATGAATTTTAGAATTGGCTAAAAAATGTGAAATAAAAATGGACATGTATGTGAAATATGGAGGGAAATCATAAAATATGAATGAATTTGAAAAATCGGTAGCACCAGGAATTGAACTATGTATGAATTTGAATGAGCGTGTGCCACAACTGAAACGTTGCTGTTTCACTATTGGCTGGCCAAAACGACGGCGTTTTGGACCAAAGCCCTAACCAGAACCAGAATGGACGCTAAACCGTCACAAAGTCGTCGCTACTTCGTCTTCTTCATGAAGACGAAGATGAACAGGAACAAGCTCAAACGAAATTTTCCAGAAATTGCTAAATCATACATCATTTCAAAGATCTTTCAACCAAGAATACAGATCAACCAATAGCTAAGCTTAATTCAACAAGATCAATGAGAATCGATGAAAAGAAGATTGGTGCACAAAACTTGAATCACTCATATCTTAGTCAATAATGCATCATTTTTCATGAAATTTAGCTCAGAATTCTCAGGGTTAAAAGATCTACACAAATATGTAAATGGATTTGAGAATTATGAAGGTCGAAAAATTCACCTCTTGAAGAGCAGGTTCTGGATTCACACGATTCAACGCTTGTAATGGTCCAAATCAACTCCAGGACCCTTGTTATGATGATTGATGAAGAATTTGAGGCTTGGCAAGTGCTAAATCCAGCTCAAATCTCAAATGCCATGGCAAGGTTCTTGAACTACAACTGCTCGATTATGGCTCCAATTCTTCAAACAAAGGCTGAATTCACACTCAATCACACTCACTGATCATGAATCTTCAATAAAAACCAGTTGCTATATTGAAGAAATTTGATTTTTGATTATGAGAAAAATTTGGAGGGAGAGAAAATTGTGAGATCTAGATCCAGAATAATCCCCAATTCTGTTGTGATTATGAATATATATGCTTCACTAATCCACTCTTAATCTAAATTAGGCATGGTTTAGTTAAATTTAATCAAGATAAGGTGCATGGCAAAAAATGACAAATTGGAGGGTGTGTGAAGCATGCACACGTGAACAGTAACCCTTACCAGCTCAAATGCACTTAAAATCCTTTTCTTAACACATTGGCAATGGTAAAAAGTTCATGTAATGCACAATTTTTAAATTTTGTAATTTCCCTCCAAAATGGGCATGGATATGCAAATGATCATGTGATAACATTTTATGCAATGTGATGATTGATTTGGAAACTTCATGACATGAGAAGCATTTTTCAAAAAGAGGCACCAACTTTGGAGTTTTGGTTCAAAAGATATGGCCATTTGAAGTTTCAAGCACACTTTGCCCTGATTTGATCATAACTCCTTAACCCTTCATCAGATGCTCATGATCTTGGACTTTTTGGAAATAGGAGAGAAAGATCTTCAACTTTTATGTTGGACAAAATTTCATTTGAAGCTTATTTGATATTGGAAAGTAGAGTTGAAGTTGGTCCAAAAACTTGCCATTTTTGGAAACTTAAAATTACAGGTCACTTTCCATTTTTGGAAACTTTTGATCTGGCTTCAAAATCTTCAAGGTAGATGTTTGACATGATGAATAAACCTCTTTTAGACATGAATGAAGTGTCTCAAACCATTTCTCCATCTCCTAGCCCTCAGTTGACTTTCAGTTGACTTTTATGGGCCTCAGATGACTTGAAACTGCACTGTGGACTTTGAGCCTCTAGCACTTGGTCAAGTTGCTTCAAAATGATCCTTGATTCACATAAGCTCTCTAGAACAAACATAGGGCCTTCATATCATGGAAATGCTTGGTCTCTTGCACAGATGAATCCTCTTGATACCAGTCTTGACTGATGAGACGTAGTGATGCAATGTACTATGCAATGACAATGTTATGTTAATGTGATGTTAGTGTAATGTCAATGACCTAAAATGAAATGAATGTACAAATGGGGGGTGAAAAATTGAGGTGCTACAGTTGCCCCTATTCAATCAACTGGGAACCTGAACGGATGAGAGCAACGACTGTCAGACCTTCAAGGTAAACAAAGATTGAATACCAAAGAACCGTAGAAATTTGCACTCTGCGGGGGATGAATCAAAGAAAAGCGAGGCCATTTACCGATGGCGGCTTTACTGGAAACTTGATATTTACTGATATCAACGTCAACGAGGCCATTTACCGATGGCGGCTGGGAAACCACATCCAAAGGAGACAGGACCATTTACCAATGGTGGCTTCAACTGGGAATTTGACCTTAAAAGGAAGCAAGACCATTTATCGATGGTGGCTTCAAAACAACTCTTGATATTTACCGATATCAACGTCAGCGAGACCATTTACCAATGGCTACTGGGGAACAGATGTCACAGAAAGTGAGGTCATTTACCGATGGCGACTAAACTGGGCATTCGATATTTACCGATATCGAAGAAAGCGAGGTCATTTACCGATGGCGGCTTGGAGTAGTCGACTTGATATCCACTGATACCAAGGAAAGCGGGACCATTTACCGATGGCAGCTCCAACTGGGAAGGAAAAGGATATTTACAACTGGAACCAGATAAGACGTTTACCGACGACTCTACTGGGGAATTTTGATTTTTATCAAAGGAAGGGTACATGACCAAACATTTACCAATGACTGGGAAAAAGATACACAACCAGACATTTACCGATGACTGGGAAAAAGCTCGACGTTTACCGACATCGAAAGATGATGTTTACCGGCATCAAAGAAAGATGACCAGACATTTACCAATGATTGGGAAAAGACTCGATGTTTACCGACATCGAAAGATGATGTTTACCGACATCAAAGAAAGATGACCAGACATTTACCGATGACTGGGAAAAAGATACACAACCAGACATTTACCAATGACTGGGAAAAAGATACACAACCAGACATTTACCGATGACTGAGAAAAACTCGATGTTTACCGGCATCGAAAGATGATGTTTACCGACATCAAAGAAAGATGACCAGACATTTACCGATGACTGGGAAAAAGATACACAACCAGACATTTACCGATGACTGGGAAAAACTCGATGTTTACCGACACCGAAACAATGGTGTTTACCGACACCAAAGAAAGAACACACACGGATGTTGACATGACACTTACCGGTATCACAAGGATGACATCTTCATATGCCAAGGCAAGGCCAAACACTTGCGGGGGACCTCGCTGGGGAGAATCAAACTTTCCTTCCACGGACGGGTGAGGAAATAAACCTCTCTAGGGATTATCAAACCTTGAATGCGGTCAGGAGCAACTGTAGCAAATGTGCCATACGGATGTTGAAATATGATCCGCCTCTGCTGGGGATATGATCCAAGCTGGTTTAACACATGTATGCATATGTTTGAGTTTTTTCATGGCGTAATGCTCCATATTGAATGGAAATGCTACACGATTCGAGGATGCAATGGTTACTACATGCAAGATGCAAAAATGAAGAAAACTCCCACTGGGGAAAGTTGGTCGCTCCGCTGAGCACACAATTCTGATCTGATCCTCTAACTCTATGGGGAGATGCACTACTGGGGGTGCTCTGCTGATCTGACACTCTGGGGACGGCAGAGAAACAAAGTCAACTGGGGAGACTCTGGCTAAGGAACACACCAACCTCTCAAGCGTGCTGGGGAATAGCATTGCTGCTGGAGAAAAGATAAATCCCACCGGGGACAACTTTCACTGAATCCAATCCAATTGGGGACTCCGCTAGGGGAAACGACCAATACTCACCTCTACTGGGGATAACCGCCAACTCACCATCAGGATACACTCTACTGGGGATAATTTTCACCGAACATGATCCACTTGGGGACTTCGCTGGGGAAAACCAACAACGCAAACCTCTGCTGGGACAACTACCCACTTCGAAATTACTGGAGAACATTCACAACCCTGCTGGGGATCACAATACTTCAGACCCGGCTGCTGGGGATTACAGTACTTCAGACCCGACTGCTGAGGAACAAACTACCCACAGACACCTCCGCTGGGGATATGGCAACCTTCAGACTCAGTGGGGACTAACAGTCTGCAGACTAGCTGGGGACAGGGTAGCCTTTGAACCTGATGCTGAGGGACACACTACCCACGGATGCCTCTGCCGGGGAAGAACAGTTCTAATAGTTTTCAGACTTGCTGGGGAAACGTCCTCTTCTCTGCTGAGGAATCCCTGCTCTCGAATACGTTGGAGAGACAAGTCCTGAACTTGCTTCAGACAACCCAACTCCTCACACTACTGGACAGTGTTGAAACATCGTTGAACAAACCGTGGCTTATCTGCTTCAGCCAGGAATCAAAGGTAATAGCCTGCAAAACAGCGAAGCAAGCATGCCCTAGGGGATTGTATGGACAAGATACACCCAAGTGTACTCAACATTCAAAATGATTTTCAAATGTTTTATCTTTTTGCACGTTATTGTCTAGCCTTCATGTGTTTTTTTATATGCAATGTTTATCAAAAATTCGGACGTTTTTGCAAACAAAACAGTAAAATAAAAACAAGAGAGCAATTTATCTGAATAACGACTTTTATTGATTGAAAATGGGCCTGAAAAGGCAAATACATCAGGAAGCAATTCCTAGAAAGAGGTAATTGCGCACAAAAGGAGATAAACTATCCTATTGGCAATGTGAACACGGCATCCACTATTTCCCAATTCTGTTATGACTCACAAATCCTCAATCTTCCCCCAAATTCCTTGCTTTCTGAGAAGAATGACTGGACCGATCACATCCTTCGAGATGGTAGACGATGAAGCGCGATGAAGTACAGATAACTCAGACTGTAGTCTTCGCTTTAATCCCTCTTTTGCCTGGATCGCCTTTTCAGGTTTTCAATCCACCGGGTTACCCATTTTTGCCTAAGCCGCCCTTGCAGGTTTTCGACTTACCGGGTGTACATATTCTTTATTCTTTATCCCTAACTTTTGCCCGAACCTTTTTCTTCTTCTTTTTTTGGTTCGCCGGGATGCCCTTTTTTTGCCTGGACTGTTTTATTCTTTAAGTCCAGCGGGTCAATTTATGCGAAGTATTTTTTGACTACATCTGAGTTAACAGGGGACAGAAAATCTTCACCATCCATAGTTGTAAGCATCAAGGCTCCACTAGAGAAAACCTTTCTAACAACGTATGGACCTTCATAATTAGGAGTCCACTTGCCCCTGTTATCTGTACCGGGAGGAAGGATCCTCTTCAAAACTAGATCACCTGGCTGATAGCTTCGAGGACGCACTTTCTAATCAAAGGCTTTCTTCATCCTTCTCTGATACAACTGCCCATGGCACACAGCAGCTAACCGCCTCTCTTCGATAAGGCTCAGCTCATTAAACCTTGTTCGAATCCACTCCGCTTCGTCCAGTTTGACATCCAACAGGACTCTCAGAGAAGGAATCTCCACTTCAACAGGTAGGACTGCCTCCATACCATACACAAGGGAGTAAGGGGTTGCCCCGGTCGACGTTCGTACTGAGGTACGATACCCATGCAAAGCGAAAGGCAGCATCTCATGCCAATCCTTGTACGTCACGACCATCTTCTGCACAATCTTCTTGATATTCTTGTTTGCCGCCTCTACAACACCATTCATCTTTGGTCTGTAAGGAGAAGAATTGTGATGTTCAATCTTGAAATCTTTGCAAAGCTCTTTCATCATCTTGTTATTGAGATTCGAACCATTATCAGTAATGATTCTCTCAGGAACTCCATAACGACAGATGATTTCCTTCTTAATGAATCGGGCAACCACTTGCTTGGTAACATTGGCATAGGAAGCTGCTTCAACCCACTTGGTGAAGTAATCAATCGCAACCATGATGAAGCGATGTCCATTAGAAGCAGTGGGTTCAATCTTCCCAATCATATCGATGCCCCACATCGCGAACGGCCAAGGCGAATTCATGACATTCAGAGGGCTTGGTGGTACATGCACCTTATCTGCATAAATCTAACATTTATGGCATTTCCGAGCGTATTTGAAACAATCGGACTCCATAGTCATCCACAACAACTTCTTGGACATTGCATGACCACCAGCATGGGTACCGAAAGATCCTTCGTGCACTTCCTGCATCAACATGTCTGCTTCGTGTCTATCCACGCATCTGAGCAGAACCATGTCAAAGTTCCTCTTGTACAGCACATCATCCTGATTCAAATAAAAGCTTCCAGCTAGCCTTCTCAGGGTCTTCTTGTCGTTCTTTGACGCTCCTTCAGGATACTCCTGACTCTTAAGGAAATTCTTGATATCATAGTACCACGGCTTCTCGTCCACAACAGACTCGGCTGCAAACACATACGTAGGCCTCTCGAGTCGATTCACCGCAACATGTGGCACATGATTCCACCAATGGACTTTGATCATAGAAGACAAAGTAGCCAAAGCATCAGCCATCTGATTTTCATCTCGGGGGACATGATATAACTTTGCTGTCTTGAAGAAAGTCAAGATCCTTCTGGTGTAATCTCTGTAAGGAATCAAATGCGGCTTATGGGTATTTCAATCTCCATTGACTTGGTTAATCACTAGAGTGGAATCTCCAAATATGTCCAGAGTTTTGATCCTTAGATCAATGGCTTCTTCAATCCCCATGATACAAGCCTCATACTCAGCCTCGTTGTTGGTTACGTCAAAAGTCAATCTGGTAGAAAAAGGTATGTGTGCACCTTTAGGATTAATAAGTACTGCCCCAACACCGTTACCATTCACATTCACAGCCCCATCAAACATCAGTGTCCACTTGTCATCAGGATCCGGTCCTTCCTCGACAAGAGGCTCTTCACAATCTTTCATCTTTAAATACATGATGTCTTCATAAGGGAATTCAAACATCATCGGCTGATAGTCATCGATTGGTTGCTCGGCGAGGTAGTCTGACAGAATACTACCTTTGATGGCCTTTTGCGATGTATACTGGATATCATATTCTGTTAAAATCATCTGCCAACGAGCCACACGTCCAGCGAGAGCCGGCTTTTCAAAGATGTACTTCACTGGATCCATCTTAGAAATCAATAAGGTAGTATGGTTCAACATATACTGTCTTAGTCGGCGAGCAGCCCAAGCCAAAGCACAGCAAGTTTTCTCGAGCTGCGAATATCTTATTTCACAGTCGGTAAACTTTTTGCTAAGGTAGTATATAGCATGCTCTTTTCGACCAGACTCATCATGCTGTCCCAATACATACCCCATCGAGTTCTCAGTCACTGAAAGGTACATTATCAGAGGCCTCCCAGGAACTGGAGGTATAAGGTTTGGAGGTTTCTGCAAATACTCTTTTATCTTATCAAAAGCTTTCTGACAATCATCATTCCACCTGATTGCTTGATCTTTTCTTAGCAATTTGAAAATTGGTTCGCACGTGGCAGTTAGGTGAGATATGAACCGCGCAATGTAGTTCAATCTACCTAAGAAACCACGAACCTCTTTTTCTGTTCTCGGTTCAGGCATTTCTTGTATAGCTTTCACTTTCGCTGGATCAACCTCAATCCCTTTCTCATTGACAATGAAGCCTAACGGCTTCCCAGATCTCACCCCAAACGTACACTTGTTTGGATTCAGCCTCAGTTCGAATTTTTTCAGCCTTTCAAACAACTTCTGCAGGTTTACCAGATGCTCCTCTTCTATCTGAGACTTCACAATCATATCATCCACGTACACTTCAATTTCTTTGTGCATCATGTCATGAAAGAGAGTCGTCATAGCCCTCTGATAGGTAGCACCGGTATTCTTCAGCCCAAATGGCATCACCTTATAGCAAAACGTGCCCCAAGGTGTAATGAATGTCGTCTTTTCCATGTCCTCTGGCGCCATCTTAATCTGATTATATCCAGAAAATCCATCCATGAAAGAGAAAACCGAGGATTGAGCCGTGTTATCAACCAGTACATCAATGTGAGGTAATGGGAAGTCATCTTTGAGACTTGCTCTGTTTAAATCCCGGTAATCGACACACATCCTGACTTTACCATCCTTCTTCGGCACAGGTACGATGTTGGCCACCCAAGGGGGATAACTGGTAACTGCCAGAAAACCCGCATCCAACTGCTTCTGAACCTCTTCTTTGATCTTGACCGCCATATCAGGACTAGTTCTGCGAAGCTTCTGCTTTACCGAAGGACAATCTTCCCTGAGAGGTAGCCTGTGCATCACAATATTTGTATCCAGCCCATGCATATCTTGATACGACCAGGCGAATATCTCCACATATTCTCTCAGCATTTCAATCAGCCCTCTCTTGACATCTTCCTTTAAAGCAGCCCCGATCTTGATCTCTCTCCTGGCGTCCTCAGTCCCAAGGTTAATAATCTCCAACTCCTCCTGATGAGGTTGGATGACCCTTTCCTCCTGCTTCAATAATCTGACCAGTTCTTTAGGGAGTTCACAATCTTCCTCACTCTCCTCTTCAGCTTGGTAGACGGGATTATTGAAATCATACTGAGCCATAACAGAACTGTTTATAGTGGAGTCCGTAAGATCGATTCTGCATGTTTAATGCTTTATTTTAGAAAAAAGAGTTCAAGAAAGTCACAAAAACAAAAACATTTCCATTTTTATTGTTTTGAAAAATGAAAAACAAAAACAGAAAGACAGTGAGCACAAAATTGTTTGCAAAACGTCTTTTATTAATGATATCATTGAAAACATGATGAGGCCCTACAATGAACCACTACGCCTTGGGCAGAACGTAGGGTTTTGTGCAAAATGAAAAACAAAAGAAAATTACTTTGTCTGAAGAGTAACTTGGACCACTTCTTCAGCTGTCCAATTGTTGATTAACTCCCCTGGAGCACACGGGCGCACCCAGTTGTCCACATCATACTCACTGTCACCATCTTCACTACCGGTTGCAAAGACATCACCATGATTCATCAGCCCAGCGCTGGTGAAGGTACTCGGCCCCTTCTGATCTTGAACACCCTACTCTGCCTGCAGAGGTTGATAGCCAATACCAAATTTGTCTTCTTTAACGGGCAGATCAACCATCTTGCCCCATCCTTCTGTCTTGCCAGAATTGACAACCTCCACAGCCTGCTTGTAAGATGCAATTGAGACACCTGGCTTCTTCTGCTCAGCAAAAGCCACCCTCTCAATGGCAACGGTCTCAAAAGCCTGGCACAGCATTTCATGAATCTCCCCATCCATCTCCACATACTTGAAGGACGATAGATGACTCACAAGAATGTCTTCCTCGCCGCACACAGTCACAACCTGCCCATTCCAAACATACTTCAGCTTCTGATGGAGAGTTGACGAAACGGCTCCAGCCCCATGTATCCAGGGACGCCCCAATAAGCAACTATATGTTGGTTGAATGTCCATCACATGAAGACAATATCAAATACCTCCGGTCCAATCTTCACTGGCAACGTGACTTCACCAGAAACAGACCGTTTGGATCCATCAAAAGCGTGAACAATGAGATCGCTTGGAGTGAGGACAACCCCTTCAACATCAATCTTGCTCAGAATCTTCTTGGGCAACACATTCAACGAAGAGCCAGTATCAACTAACACATGCGACAATACGGCGCCTTTGCACTCCATGGTGATATGCAGAGCTTTGTTATGGTTTCGACCCTCAGGTGTCAAATCCAAGTCTGTGAACCCCAAACCATGCCTTGTGCTCACATTAGCAATAACACCCTCAAGTTGATTGACAGAAATCTCTTGAGGTACGTAAGCCAAATTCAACATTTTCAGCAAGGCATTACGGTGTGCCTCAGAGCACAACAACAGAGAAAGGATAGAAATTTTGGACGGAGTTTGATTCAGCTGATCTACAATCTTGTAGTCACTCTTCTTAGTAATCTTCATAAACTCCTCCACATCTTTCTCAAATGAACCCTCAGGCGCCTCCTTCTGTACAGGTTCTTCCTCAACCACAACTTGCTTTCCCTTTGCTTTGGCAAGAGCCTTGGCATTGTTATCTCTCAGAGTCTGCGGTGCAAATAGACGACCACTTCTAGTGAAACCCCCAGGTCCTTCCACATTGTCCACAACCGGACCAACAATTACTGGAGCTCTACTTGGCAAACCAATTGTCACCGGAGCCTGATTTACTGGTCTAATTTGACTTTCTGCCCTTCTGTTGTTGCGGTAAGCATTATCATATCTCCACGGCACTGCTCTACTATTCTCAACAGATCTTCTATCAGAAGCAACAATAGTAGTGGGAGCACCAACAGTTACTGGAGCAGATATGGTAACAAGAGTACCAACGGTTGTGAGTGCATTAACATTTTTGGGGCACGTCCAGGACCCTCAGACGGTTTGAAATAAATGGTGACAGTTGACACCATTCCACGATCTTTTACAGCCCGAGTAAACTGCAGGCAACCTTCATTAATCAGTCCCTGGATACCTCTTCTCAACTTTTCACAACCATTCTCTGAATCCTCACAGTCTGAACAGCCCTCATCACAGCCCGGGAACACTCCCCCTTTCAATAGACGCTCTTTCACAACAAACAGCGACGTCTGAACCTCATCAACATTGACTACCAAGTCTAAGGCCCCCTCACCTTCCACATTATTCACCCTGGGCCCACCATGTTGAGGCATAGGGTTTTTCACAACATTCGAAACAGGAGCAAAGTTGATTGTTTTGGCGTCAATCAAATCCTGGACCTTATGATGAAAAGCCCGACAGTTCTCAATATGGTGCCCTAGTGCACCGGAATGAAAGTCACAACAAACGTTGGCATCATACCCAGCAGGTATCTTCGTCAAAGGAGCCATAGTACGCAATTCAACAAACCCCAATCTGGGCAATTCGGGAAGCAACTCAGCATACGTCATAGGTAACGGGTCGAAACGACGATCCGACATTCTCTGCCTCGGCTGAAACGGGCGTTGTTATTGTTGTTGTTGATGTTGTTGTCCTCTCTGTTGTTGTTGAGGTTGATGTTGGGGTGCTGGGATAGTCACAGCAGCAACCTGGCGATAATGTCCTCTGTTCAGATTCCTCCCGTGTTGCACAGCATTAGTCTCCCCCTCCCTCCTTCGGGGTGCCCCAGAAAATGGCTTTTTTGAACTAGAAGACGAGGGACCAGCGTCCTGAATCTTCCCTGCTTTAATAAGACTCTCTGTCCTCTCTCCACAAATAACCACATCAGAGAAACTACCAAACGGGCAGCTCCCCATCCGGTCCATGAACACACCCTGCAGTGTTCCAATAAACATATCGGTCAACTCCCTCTCCAGCATCGGAGGTTGCACCCTTGCAGCTAACTCACGCCACCTCTGGGCGTACTCCTTGAAGCTTTCACCAGACTTCTGACACAAGCTCTGTAACTGAGTTCGGCTCGGAGCCATATCCATATTATGCTTGTACTTCCTCAAGAAGGCTTCACCCAAATCCCTCCAGCTTCTAATGGATTCCCTCTTCAACTCCATGTACCAGTCCAAGGAAGCTCCAGACAAGCTATCCTGGAAAAAGTACATCCACATCTTCTCGTCGTCAGTGTATGCGGAGATTTTTCTGTAGTAAGCCTGCACATGGGTGCAAGGACAAGAATGTTAGACTATGGCACGGATCTAGAAGGGGGGGTTGAATAGATCCCAATTAAAAACTTGAGTCGGCGCTACCAATTTAAGAGAAAATTGGTTTTTAAAATTTGTTTTGAATGCGGAAGCGGCCGAGGAAAATTTTAGTCTAAAACGAACCGTTATTGGAAAACCGGATATGCGTTAAGCTAATGGATTTGAGATAAAATGAAATACTAATTACTACACAATTTGCACACTCAATTGATATATTTCACTAACTAGCAAGCCTAGTTCCAATGATCCAAAATACCAGATAAAACTGAATGTAAACTTAAGACAACTTTGGCTTATGCAAATTTACAAACACTTGGTGTGCATAAACACTCCAAGTGATATTTGAGTTGAGTAAGTAATTCAATTTATCCTAGTACAATATATTATTGTACTTAGTATTCAAACAGCAGTTTTAATCTCTTACTCAACTTATATCAAAGTTTGGGAAAATTGCTTAAACTAAAATCACTTAATTTTTAAGCTGAAAAACAGATTATGCAGAAAATTAAAGAAGACGCAGATTTGATGAGGCAGTTCCCCCGCCGTCCTCGCTTCGGGGTACGTCTGCCCTCAATTCTAAAATTAGAATTGAGATATAGATTAGCTATCACCTGTAAGATTTAATCGTTTTTACAAGGATTGCAAAGTATGTAAACAACAGAACTTCCACTGTGTTGAATGATACTTCTTATCCTTGCTCCTTGATTCAAGATGAATCAAGACCTTTGATCGTTGATGCTAGACCTCTGTTTCCTGCCACTCGTTGAGGAACCTTCCGTTCTTCAATCCCTTGGCCCGGCTGATCACGAACACGAACGAATCAAACCCGAATCCTTCACTACACAAACACCGAATCCGCTACTAGACTGATGAAGACGTTCTCTTATCAGTCACCTTCGCTCAGCTGAATGTTAATGAAGCAATTCGTCCAAAAACCCCCAAATACACGAACCGGTATTGGAGGATAAAACCCTAATGGTTTTATTCAAGAAAGAACCTGCCAAGACTTCAACTCGAACCCGATTCTCCAATCGCTGCTACGAACCTTATCACCTTCAATTTATCACGAATCACATCAAAAGTTATTGTGTGCAGTTGATGTATTGTGAACTGTTGAAGATGAAGATGATGAATCTTTGACACCTTTTTCACTCTTTCTTGTTTCCTTGAACACTTGAATACAAATTGACAAATGTTAGTTGATACAAGTGTTTTGACTTGTATTTATAGTAACAGACAAAACCAAACAAACATAACAGAATTTTAAACATTTGAAATAACTCAGAAAACTGAGATTGCGCGCGAGCGGTCGACCATAGGTCGGCGTGCGCTGAGCCGTGAGTGATGCGCCGACCCCTATGGTCGACCTATCGTTCCATGCGCTGAGTCGTGGACAACATCACTATGTCATGCGCCGACGTCTTGGTCGACGCAAGGGGTTTATGCGCCGACCCGTGAACTATGCGCCAACCCTATGGTCGACGCAAGCAGTTTTGCGCTGACCATCCTCCAGTTTGGGCTGAGCTTCGCGCTGACCCGTGAGCTTTGAGCTGACCCCTATGGTCGACTCAAAGCCTTCAAATCTGCAAAAACAAGTGTTTTGTGATTTTTCATGCATTTTGTCATGATCACACTTTGTCCACATGCTTTTAATGATTATAACATATTTAGAATAAAACGTAACAAAGGATATGGTGGCTAATGTGTTGCATTTGTTTGTAGACGTGCATGATGGTCTTTTGTCATCATCGAAACTTGATATCGTATGTATATCGTATGTTGTATGACACTTTGTCTTTACATACTCCCCCTTTTTGATGATGACAACCTGTATAAATCAACGTGACAGACAGCATGCGGTATTGACACATTTTGCACACTCCCCCTTTCTTTTGTAATCTAAGGCTATTTGCAGAAAGCGAAAGTGACTGTTAGTTGTGGACATTTTGTCAGCACTTTTCTCCCCCTTTGACAACATCAAAAAGAGAGACAGAGTGATTATTCAAGATAACAACGAGAAATTCACAGGTAGTAACAGAGATATAGATACCAACGAAATAATATCACGCTTATATCATTTCTTATCAATAGTCATTAATTAAAAGGAGAAGAATACATAAGGAAATTACGGTCGCATAAACAGGCAAAGCGGAGAAAAACAGGAATACATGCAAAACAACAAGCAACATGTAATGTGCATATGAAGGGCTATTGTCTTAAGTGACGGTGGCCGGGATGGTAGCAGACGCTTGGGTTTCTGCTAGGGTCAGCCAGAGTTTCTAGGTAATCACACACACCTTCCAGATGCCTAAGACTCCCGGTGACATTCCGATCCAAATTTGCATACCGTTCATTTAGGCTTGTGGAGAGGTTGTCGAGCCGCTCATTTTGGGTTTGAAGTTGACTGTTAATTTGAGCAAGTCGGTCATCCTGGGATTGCATGAAGGATTGTTGGGCAAGTTGCATGCTTCGCATCATCTCCAACAGCTCTGAAGAATCAGCTTGATGTGGAGGGGATGGAGGAAATTCTTCCTCAACTTGGTGATACGGCTGGTAAGATTCACGTTGAGTTGTCCATCCCGTATGTTGCCATTCCCCCCAGCCACCCCATCGTGAAACATCTTCTTCATATGTATCCGGCTGCTGTACCCAAGCAGAGCCGGAGTAGTCATGCGTGCCAACGGGTGAAGGACTGTCGTCTCCACCATTGTAAGCAGCATCGTGCCTAGCTTCTTCTTCTTTTTCTTCTTCATTTTCCACTTCATCGTCTTGTTCTTCGCTTTCATCACTGTCAGCCCTTGGAGGAACGTATCCTCTTCTAACAAACTTATATTTTCTCCGCTCCTTGCACCAAATATATCCCATCATAGACATGGTTTTTATGCTAAACTCTTTGTCAGGTGAGATTGATGTGAACGGGAAAGACGGATGATTAACATTTGCTGCAGTAAGGACTTCTTGAATGAATGATCCGTAGGCAAGAGTAGTCCCTCGTCCGGAATCACGTAGATTATGCATTCTACTAGCAATGTAGTATGGCCAGTTGATCTTTATCTTATTTTTCAGAATGTAAATCAAATGAACCTCGGGCTGTTCGACTCTGGAGAGACCGCCCTTCTTCGGCCGCAGGATGCGTGAGACAACCCACTGAAGAATCCTTTCTCCGGCGTTCAGCTTGCCGGCAGTGACGGTTCGTGGGAACAAGTCACTTTGCACAAACTCATCAGAATATGGCTGTGCCAGCATGTCATTTAATGCACTCTTAAACTCATAGCCATCTATGTGGTGAGAGTCAGTCACCTCAGGTAGAGAATTTCCAGCATCATCCACAGACATGTCAAAATACTTGTTCCAGAAATTTGATTTGATCGATACCTTTGTAGAGCCAACTCTGGAGGAAAGCTTGTGCCCGCGAAAGTTCTCATGAAGACCGGCGTAGAAAACACGGACAAGGTCTTCACTGTATTTGGTGTTGCACTCCAAGAAGTTGATGAGGCCTTGATGCTGCAGCAGAGACATGACTTCCGGTAGGTGCATGCGTTCAGCTTCAAGTTTGTAGAACGCATGTTGTTGCACAACTCCTCGTTTACCGATGTCTTTGTTGAAAATTTCGACACGAGCAGGTGGAACGAGTGATACAGCAGATACGGGAAGAGATGCACCGGATGATTCACGGGGTCTTTTGCCGGAGGGTCTGCGTGATGAGGAAGCCATTTGAGAAGGTTTGAAACTAAGTGTTTGGATATAGAGAGAGGGTTTAATAAGGGTTTTGAGAGTGATTCTTCTAGAGAGAGGTTTTTCCCAATTTATAGTGGAAAGGTTAGGGTTTTGGGAAGATGGAAGAACAAAGGACACTAGCCAATAGGTAGATGCAAGTTACAGAGTAGTGGGTAGTTTGAAAGGTGATGGAATGTAAATGCACATTTAATGAATGTTTTTGAATGTGAATGCATGAAGGATGATTTAAAATTTTGTGCAGAAACACAAAATTTTCGAGCGATGCGTCGACCATACCCCTGTATGCGTCGACGCATACTGTTTGATTTTAAAAAAATGCAAACATTATTTAGTCATGCGTCGACCATAGCCCTGCTGCGGTCGACTCATACAGTTCAAATTTCCATTTTTCCCTATTCAGCACATGCAATGACCAGTTTGATGCATAATTATCAGTTCATACAGCAATAAACAACCAAAGAGAGATATCAAATATATATATATAAACAACATCATTATGAGATATAACTATTGTAGTCATGAGACTTTGCAGAGAGATAGAAAGAGAGGAACAATATCACCTTAATACCGGAGTGACTTAGTGAACGGTAGACTTGTGCTTACAACAACATAGATTTGTTAGAAGTACAAGATTAAAGTCGTATATGGAATTAGGTAAAGCAGTAGATTATAGTTCCCGTTCCGAAATATCGAGAATGCCAAGTTCTCGGCGGATATGAAAGAAAGGTTCAGTGGCTAGCGGCTTTGTGAAAATGTCCGCTAGTTGATTTTCAGTATTTACGTGTTCAAACACGATGTCACCTTTCTCTACATGATCCCGAAGAAAGTGGTGTCGAATTTCGATATGTTTGGTGCGAGAATGTAGCACAGGATTCTTGGTCAGGTTAATAGCACTTGTGTTGTCACAAAAGATGGGAATACGTTCAAGTTTGAGGTTAAAATCCAATAGTTGTTGCTTAATCCAAAGGATTTGGGCACAACAACTACCGGCGGCAACGTATTCCGCTTCGGCGGTTGACAAAGCAACAGAAACTTGTTTCTTGCTATGCCAACTAACCAAAGAGTTTGAAAATAAGTGACAAGTGCCACTGGTGCTCTTCCTATCCGATTTGCAACCGGCAAAGTCGGAATCGGAAAAACCTACCAAGGAACAATCATTACCTTTGGAATACCATAGTCCATACTTCGGAGTATCGGATAGATATCGAAGTATCCGTTTAACGGCTTTTAAATGGGATTCCTTGGGACATGATTGATATCTTGCACACATGCATACGCTAAACATAATATCGAGACGAGAAGCAGTAAGATAAAGGAGTGAACCACTCATACCTCTATACCGTTTTACATCTACTTCCTTACCGTCTTCATCTTTGTTCAAGTTGGTACATGTAGGCATGGGGGTGTCTATGGCCTTAGCTTTTGCCATGTCAAATCTCTTGATAAGGTCCAAACAATACTTTGTCTGGCTCACGAAAGTTCCTTCTTTGAGCTGTTTGATTTGCAGACCGAGGAAGTATGTGAGCTCCCCCATCATACTCATCTCGAACTCGCCCTGCATAAGGTCAGAAAACTCTCTCACAAGATTCATGTTAGTAGACCCAAAAATGATATCATCTACATAAATTTGCACTAATATCAAGTGCTTTCCTTGACGTTTAATGAAGAGAGTTGTGTCAACCTTTCCTCTTGAGTATCCTTGATCGAGTAAGAACTTGCTTAGTCTCTCATACCAAGCTCTAGGAGCTTGTTTGAGGCCATACAAAGCCCTTTTCAGTTTATAAACATGATCAGGATATTCATGGGATTCGAAACCCGGAGGTTGTGCGACGTAAACTTCTTCATTTATGTGACCGTTAAGGAAAGCGCTCTTAACATCCATTTGGAATAGCTTAAAATCCTTTGCACAAGCGAAGGCAAGGAGAAGGCGTATAGCCTCGAGGCGGGCAACCGGCGCATAAGTTTCCTCATAGTCGATGCCTTCCTCTTGGTTATACCCTTGCGCGACTAAACGCGCCTTATTACGGGTTATTACCCCGTTTTCGTCCAGCTTGTTCCTAAACACCCATCGGGTGCCGATTACTCGATGATCTCGCGGAGGAGGGACAAGGTCCCAAACCTCATTTCTGGTGAACTGATTAAGTTCCTCCTGCATTGATAAAAACCAGTGTTCATCGAGTAGGGCTTCTTTAGGGTTTTTAGGTTCCATCTGTGAAACGAAAGCGAAGTGATAACAGAAATTACTTAGCTTAGATCGAGTTGTTACACCCTTTGAGATATCTCCGATAATGTTGTCGATTGGATGGTCTTTGGAAGACTTCCAAGCTTGAGGAAGATCATCGTTTGAAGGCGGATGATCTACCTCGGTTTCATCATGGTGTACATCTTTGTCCTCCTCAATTTTGACTATGTCGGGTTGATCAATCCCCGGCTCGCCACCTTTGAGTATGTCTTCGGTAGATGTACCTGCACCATGAAAAACACTACCCTTTCCGACGTTTCTCGGATTGGATTCATCAAAAGTAACGTGTACAGACTCTTCTACAGTAAGTAATCGCTTGTTGTATATTCTATATGCTTTGCTAGATTGAGAGTATCCGAGGAAGATACCTTCGTCGGCCTTGGAATCGAATTTCCCTAAGTTTTCCTTTCCATTGTTCAATACAAAACATTTGCAACCAAAGACATGTAGGTGGGAAACATTTGGCTTTCGCCCTTTTAAAAGTTCATACGGTGTTTTGTTTAGAATGGGGCGAATGAGCACCCTATTCAAAACGTAACAAGCCGTACTAATGGCGTCAGCCCAAAAATATTTTGGTAAGCCACTTTCATTGATCATTGTTCTTCCCAATTCTTCCAAAATTCGATTTTTACGCTCCACAACCCCATTTTGTTGAGGAGTACGTGGAGCGGAGAAGTTATGATCAATACCATGGTTACCGCAATATTCTTCAAATAAGTGATTTTCAAATTCACCTCCATGATCGTTTCTAATTGCAACAATGTTTGTATTTAGTTTATTTTGGGAAAGCTTAGCAAATCGTTCAAAGGCGGCGAATGTGTCACTCTTACTTACTAAAAAAATAGTCCAACAAAATCGAGAAAAGTCGTCCACTATTACGAAACCGTAATAGTTTCCTCCTAGACTTTTAATCCTAGATGGCCCAAATAAATCCATATGGAGAAGCTCGAGAGGTCTCGTTGTTGAAACGATATTTTTGGATTTAAATGAGATCCTCGTTTGCTTCCCCTTTTGACAAGCATCACAAAGGTGATCCTTGGTGAACTTAATTTTGGGGAGACCTAGGACTAGATCTTTTGAGACTACTTTGTTGAGTAAGTCAAAGTTAACATGTGCTAAACGCCTATGCCATAACCATGAATCTTCACTCATGGTTACGAGGCATTTGTCACTAGTTAACGATACTTCATTTAAGTCAAGCATATAGACATTGTTCACACGAAGACCATTAAACATACTCTTCTTATCATCATTATGTACAATTTTGCAACAATCTTTTGAAAACGATACATTGTATCCTTTGTCGCATAATTGACTGATGCTAAGTAGATTGTGTTTAAGACCTTCGACAAGCAACACATCAGAAATAGTAGTAGAGGAGGGATTACCTACACTACCTCTACCAAGTATTGCTCCACGGTTGTTATCACCATAAGTTACATATCCCTTCTTCTTAGCCACAAAGTTAGTGAAGAGTGATATGTCACCTGACATGTGCCTTGAGCATCCACTGTCGAGAAACCATCTTCTCTCGGTAGTCTCGAGGCATTGTACCTGTGATAAGATAATTAACAAGAGAAGGTACCCAATGGCTTATTGGGTCCTAAGTGGTGAGGAACAAAATGGTTGCATTTGGGCATCCATTGATAAATGCCTTTAGGAACTAAAAACCTCCTAAATCTACATTTGGCAATGGAATGACCTTTCTTGCAACAATAGAGACAAGAGAAAGTTGCATTTGGATTCCTTTTGCTATCTTCATCTTTTATAACATATTTATATTTTTGATATGGATTAACCATACTTTTTCGAAAATTTGATTTGTCGATAGCAAAAGTAATCTTGGGCTCAAGAGCCTTGTCAAGTTTGGCTTTTATGTTTCTTACTTCACTTTGCCAAATGTAACAAGTATCACACCCAAAGTTCATCATTCTACTTTTAAGGTCCTCATAACTTGTTTTTGTGCTTTCCACTATAGAAGCCTTAAGTGCCTCAAGTTTCCTTTCGGATTCTTGAATTTTTTGTTCTAAATGAGAAAAAAATTTCTTATTTGAGGCAAGCCTTTTAAAGGCCTCTTTCGCTTCATAGTGTAAAGTGTCAAAAGCAGTTTGCAATTCATGATGAGACATACTAGAGGAATTTTCATATTTAGCATGTCGTACCTGTTTCTTCTTGTTCTTTTGATGAGCAGAGAGACATAGATTTGCATTTTCATCTTCATCACTAGAGCTTTCATCATCGGAGGAGTCACTATCGCTTTCCCAAGCGATGTATGCTCTCCTTGGCTTTGATGGTTTCTTGTGTGATTTGTATGAGTCTTTTTCTTTTGTCTTTTTGTTCATCGGACAGTCCGGTTTGTAGTGACCCGGCTTTCCACACTTATAGTACGACCCTCTAGTTGTTTTTCCTTTTGATTCATCATTTTTGGAGAACCTAAATTGCTTCCGGAAGTTTACCAAGTTCTTCTCGGAATGTTGGATGCCGTTCTTTTTCACGTAACGGTTGTAGCGTTTGACGAACAGCCCTATATCTTCACTCTTGTCCTCTTCTTCTTCGTCACTCGATGAATAATCACTTTGCTCTTTTGCTTGAGACTTTGAGGAGGAAGTCTTTAGAGCTATTGATTTCTTTTCACTCACCTTAGCTTTGTCTTTCTTTTCTTTCCTTTCGTGTTGTTCCAAGCTTAAGAGAACTTGTTCGTGCTCTTGTAGTTTACCGAACAATGTTGTCAAGTTCAATGTGGTAAGATCATTTGCCTCTTTGATGGCGGTCACTTTCGGCTGCCATTCCCTGTTAAGACATCTTAAGATCTTATTAGTAGCAACATCATTGGAAATAGGTTTACCTAGTGAATGTAATCGATTGATTAGATGAGTGAATCTCTTTTGCATGTCGGCAATGGTTTCCCCTTGCTCCATGAAAAAGAGATCAAACTCTTGTGTTAGTGTATTGATTCTAGCCAATTTAACATCGTTCGTCCCCTCATGGGCAATTTGAAGTGAATCCCACATGGCCTTAGCAGTAGGGCAATGGGATACACGATAGTATTCGTCTACACCTAATGAGGAGATTAGGATATTTTTGGCTTTCCAATCATAGTTGTATTTCTTTTCATCATCATCATTCCATTGTGCTTCGGGCTTAGGCACTATTTCATTATTCTCATTGGTCATGGTTATTTCAATTGGACCATTGAGAATAACATTCCATATTTTTCTATCTATGGAATTTATGTGCACCCGCATACAGTCTTTCCAATAACTATAATTTTCACCATTGAAAACGGGAGCTCTATTGTAAGCCCCTTTAGGTTCGTTAGCCATTTTCTATCAACGTTGTATTTTGAAGCACGGAGTGAACCGGAGCTCCTGATACCACTTGTTAGACTATGGCACGGATCTAGAAGGGGGGGTTGAATAGATCCCAATTAAAAACTTGAGTCGGCGCTACCAATTTAAGAGAAAATTGGTTTTTAAAATTTGTTTTGAATGCGGAAGCGGCCGAGGAAAATTTTAGTCTAAAACGAACCGTTATTGGAAAACCGGATATGCGTTAAGCTAATGGATTTGAGATAAAATGAAATACTAATTACTACACAATTTGCACACTCAATTGATATATTTCACTAACTAGCAAGCCTAGTTCCAATGATCCAAAATACCAGATAAAACTGAATGTAAACTTAAGACAACTTTGGCTTATGCAAATTTACAAACACTTGGTGTGCATAAACACTCCAAGTGATATTTGAGTTGAGTAAGTAATTCAATTTATCCTAGTACAATATATTATTGTACTTAGTATTCAAACAGCAGTTTTAATCTCTTACTCAACTTATATCAAAGTTTGGGAAAATTGCTTAAACTAAAATCACTTAATTTTTAAGCTGAAAAACAGATTATGCAGAAAATTAAAGAAGACGCAGATTTGATGAGGCAGTTCCCCCGCCGTCCTCGCTTCGGGGTTACGTCTGCCCTCAATTCTAAAATTAGAATTGAGATATAGATTAGCTATCACCTGTAAGATTTAATCGTTTTTACAAGGATTGCAAAGTATGTAAACAACAGAACTTCCACTGTGTTGAATGATACTTCTTATCCTTGCTCCTTGATTCAAGATGAATCAAGACCTTTGATCGTTGATGCTAGACCTCCGTTTCCTGCCACTCGTTGAGGAACCTTCCGTTCTTCAATCCCTTGGCCCGGCTGATCACGAACACGAACGAATCAAACCCGAATCCTTCACTACACAAACACCGAATCCGCTACTAGACTGATGAAGACGTTCTCTTATCAGTCACCTTCGCTCAGCTGAATGTTAATGAAGCAATTCGTCCAAAAACCCCCAAATACACGAACCGGTATTGGAGGATAAAACCCTAATGGTTTTATTCAAGAAAGAACCTGCCAAGACTTCAACTCGAACCCGATTCTCCAATCGCTGCTACGAACCTTATCACCTTCAATTTATCACGAATCACATCAAAAGTTATTGTGTGCAGTTGATGTATTGTGAACTGTTGAAGATGAAGATGATGAATCTTTGACACCTTTTTCACTCTTTCTTGTTTCCTTGAACACTTGAATACAAATTGACAAATGTTAGTTGATACAAGTGTTTTGACTTGTATTTATAGTAACAGACAAAACCAAACAAACATAACAGAATTTTAAACATTTGAAATAACTCAGAAAACTGAGATTGCGCGCGAGCGGTCGACCATAGGTCGGCGTGCGCTGAGCCGTGAGTGATGCGCCGACCCCTATGGTCGACCTATCGTTCCATGCGCTGAGCCGTGGACAACATCACTATGTCATGCGCCAACGTCTTGGTCGACGCAAGGGGTTTATGCGCCGACCCGTGAGCTATGCGCCAACCCTATGGTCGACGCAAGCAGTTTTGCGCTGACCATCCTCCAGTTTGGGCTGAGCTTCGCGCTGACCCGTGAGCTTTGAGTTGACCCCTATGGTCGACTCAAAGCCTTCAAATCTGCAAAAACAAGTGTTTTGTGATTTTTCATGCATTTTGTCATGATCACACTTTGTCCACATGCTTTTAATGATTATAACATATTTAGAAAAAAACGTAACAAAGGATATGGTGGCTAATGTGTTGCATTTGTTTGTAGACGTGCATGATGGTCTTTTGTCATCATCGAAACTTGATATCGTATGTATATCGTATGTTGTATGACACTTTGTCTTTACAAAGAAGTACCATTATATTTGTCAAAGGATGGCGCCTTGAATTTGTAGGGAATTCTCAGTCCATCCACCAATCCCATATTTGTCACGTCAAATCCCAAAGAGTTTTGACACTCCATGGCTCTGATCTTCTCAGCTAAGGCATCGACCTTTCTGTCCCTCTCTTCAATTCTTCCCACATCGTCTTCATCATTGAGAAATGTAAACATATCTTCCTGTCTGTCAACCAACGGAGCAGGATGACGAACTGGAGCACGGGTTACTCTGACATTGACAGTCTCTGCAGCAAAAGGCTGTCCATTAATTCAGATACCCCTCAACTCATCACCCACGGCATAGTTGTTGACGGGAATAGTAGCAGCAGCAGCTTCATTAACAGGGACCCCCTCTGGTGAAGCACGGTTGGCAGGTGGAATCACAGCTTCCTGTCTCTGGGCTAAGGCTCACAGCTCCTCTTGCCCTTGAACAACTCCTTGCATCATGGTCATGAATTGGGCCATGTTAGCCCTCATCTCTGCTAACTCTGCCTGAACTTGATCCATATTCCTCTGTTGATTCAGTCTCGTAGCGTAGCGGTGCGGACGTTGATCAGCAATCCTGCCTAAAACAGGAACCAGAGTGAGAAGTCTCGTTCAAGAACACTTGTAATGCAAGATGATATGTGTATGATGGTTATGATGCGTATGATGCATATGATATGTTCATTTCTCAGGCATTCAAGAGCCTAATTCATCTTTCAAGAAATGGCAACCTGCAATATGAACAACACAAAAGCAACCTACACAGGATAATGAGCACAAGGTGAAACATCAACAATCTCATCTATAGACATGAGCAACAAGGATCATACAACATAATTCATGCAAAGATCCAAATGATCGGAGTACAACAATAAATCCCATCCAACAATCCTGGAGGTGATTCTCAACATAAACAACAGATACAATCTAAGAAAGTCGTCCTCCGGGAATGAGAGTCTTCAGATACTGGCACTGGTCTATCAACAAGTCACACTCTGAACATTCAGGTAAAGGGATGAACTTCTCCTTCAGTTGCCTTCTGAGCTCCACAACTTCTTCTCCAAGCTGGCTCTCTGATGCATGCCTCAGGTCTACTTCCTTCCTCAACTGAACATCTTTATCCTTAAGCTGCTTTTCCAAGTCCCGTATCTTCTTCTGGTAGTTGGCTTCCGCTTTTTGCAACCTCAAGCGCTCACGGTGTTCTTCATTCACCAATGTCTCTATCTCCTCATAAGACCTCTTCTTGCTCTTCAATCTGGTAGCATCTTCACCTTGCATGCCTTTGAGTTGATGAGCCAAGTTCAACTTATCAGCTTTGGCTTTGTAAAGCTCCATCTGGATGTCTTGTTCCTTCTCTTTCAACCGACGATTCTCCATTAAGGCTTGTTTGTAGTGCTCAGCAGGCACATTCTCAGAAAGGATTAAAGGTGGTTGTTCTTGCAATGGCTCCATCCTATCATAGGGTAACAACAAAGTCTCAACTCTCTCCTTGACCCAATCAAGGTAAGCAGGCATAGCAATAGCAAACTTCTTCCCTAGAACAGCTCCATCCTTGACACCAATGTTCTTCCAAGCTCTTCCCACTTGCTCTAATCTAGCAGGGTCACTCCGCTTCTCAAAATACACACTCTCAGCTATCTCAGCATCTAGTGGTCTTCCATTCATAACAAATCCCAACTAACGAAGAGAAAGAACCGGGTTGTAATTGATGCAACCCTTAGTCCCTATGAGTGGCACATTACGAAACGCTCCACAACTCATGATGACATTACGCACATTCAACCTGTAAGCTTGCCACCTGATATCATAGGATGTGAGAGACATAATCCTCTGAGTCCACTTATGAGTGTTCTGAGTATCCACAAAAGGTCCACTGGTTGGCAGAAAGAACAAGAACCATCTGAGTAGCAAAGGGAGACAACACCTGATAGCTTCACCCTTACCATGCCTGCTGTGTATAGCATAATAAGTGTCGGCTAACAAGGTAGGAATCGGGTTTCCTCCAATGAGAATAGTGATAGCAGCAAGATCCACAAAATTAGGCATACTCGGGAACAACACAACTCCATAGATCATGATAGCCAACTGAGCATTGAAAGCTTCCCAATTTCCTTTCTTTGCTTCCTCCCTAGCCATCCTCACCAGGTACTTCAAAGGCAACCCCACAACATCACCACTTGACTTCCAATTGTCACTCACTTCTTCGATACTCAAATAAAGAGCCTTAGCAACAACCTTGAAATCAACCTCCTTTGGCACATCCAAGAAAGGCACCTGATATCTGATCGGGACATTCATCAGGATAGAATACTCTTCAAGAGTGGGAGCTAACTGATAATCCTGAAAGGTGAAGCAACGGAGCTCTGGATCATAAAACTGTAGTAGAGTCTGCAGAGGTACTGGATCTACCACCATCTTCAATAGTGTCAGAATATCCCCATACTGATCAACAAACACCTTCTGATTACCGCCGGTCACAAGATTGCTCAACTCTACCAAAGATGTCAATGGCTCACGGTGAAAATTGTAGGTGCAAGTCTTCCTCTTCAATTCTGGAATGGCTTCCATCTCTCACAGTGAACAGACTCCTGAATGAACCTGAGAAATGATATGCATGAGGAGATTAGTTTTTTCCTTTTCTCTTTTATTTTTTTGATTTCTTTTTTTTATTGCATTATGTTTTTTGAAAATAAACATGCTATGATGCAAATGATGCAAACACGACTGGTTGGCTGTGTATCTCAAGGCACAGGTTCAGAGCTTCGGCATGAATTCGGAACCACAAAGTCATCTGGAACCCATATTTCTGAACCAAGTCACCAACAGGAACCAAGAGTCACCAACAGAACCAAGAGTCATCAACAGATCAAGTCACCAACTGTACCTGTAATGATTCAATCCCTCCCCACTCACGGGTGTCATCTAGGCCAAGGTAAGGTCAAGGGAAACGCAGGATAAACAACCCTTTCAAGAATATCATCATGTACACACCAGATGTATGCAACGATAATACCCCATCAGGATCTGAACTGCTCGTGATATCATGTTCCGCTAAGTGGCGCTATACCACCCGCTTCCCATGAATCACTCTATTCCTAGGTATCCTAGAGTTCACTCATAGCCTGGGTATTGGGCCTTTTACCTCTTGTAACTCCCACCCCAACAGAGAAACACACAGCCAGCACAATAAAAGTATGATGCATGCAAACATAAATGCAAACATAGACAATCACAGCATAATCATAAATGCAATAAATAAAACAGTAAAAGTAACCAAACCCTATCCTAAAGAGCGCTAGGATTGACTCTCTTAGGGAAGATGGACCAGCAATAGGTCAACTTCTCGGGATAGCCCCAGCAGAGTCGCCAGCTGTCGCATTACGCGAAAAACCGACGGGAAAAGACACAGAGCCGCCACCGTGCGTTATTTATCCCAAAGGACGGAAAGGAAACGCTCGAAGTAAACCTGGAAAGGAATGGTCTCGCGACCAGAGATGCAAGGATCGGGAGTCGGTTATGCGAAGGGAAGGTATTAGCACCCCTACGCATCTGTCGTACTCGACGGGATCCACGCTCAAAAAGAATAGAAGAAAGGTTGCTAGATAACTGCTCAGACACTGCACACACGCTGGAAGGAAACACAAATGAAAGACGGAAGAAGGGGACTCGGCAGGATGTCGCATCCTGGTCCTACGTAGTTTGTCAAACACAAACATCAGAGTCGACGTAGTTCGGGGGATATGGGAAACGTGCTCGCTAGGATGTCGCATCCTATGCATACGTATCTTCTCTGACCAGAGAAAGAATTAGAGCACTCGTAGCTCGGCTAACGCACGCCAAACAAAACACAAGCAGGAAACCGACTGCCAATCGCTGGACTTATGTCAGACTCCAAACACACAAACACGGACAGGAAACCGAATGCCAATCGCTGGACTTACATCAGACTCCAAACACACACCCCACACGGGATACCGACTGCCAATCGCTGGGCTTACGTCAGACTCAAACAAGCAAACACACACAGGAAACCGACTGCCAATCGCTGGACTTATGTCAGACTCCAACAAGCAAACAAAAGGGTTGAAAAAGAAAAAGGGCGCCCGGAGAGATCAGCTCATCTCCTGCCTACGTACCTCATCTGGTATGAGGATCAGGGCGACGTAGTTCCCCTTAACAGGGAAAGAATTTCTATCCTAACCAGAGACTAGGGAGATAACAAGCTACTAGGGAGACTACGACTCGAGCCTAGAAGTTGTCATACATACGATCCCTACATTGAGGTCTCTAGTCCTAACTTGCACAGGAAGCAAGTTATCCTAAACAGCACATAAGCAAACACAAGCACAAGTATCACACACTATATGCAAACAATTGGCTCACACAAGGCTGGGCTTTAGTCAATGGGTCATATCAACCTCGACAAACAAGCCAACTGGAATGGGATGTTTTGAGCTCTTAACCCTAACACTGAGAGTTAGGGTGAAGCAGATGAAATGGGAGATGAGAGTAAGACCTCATAGCTCTTATCCCTGGCCTGGGAGAGCTTGAAACAATGAAAGTGTGGGAGTCCAAAATGAGGAACTCTTCTCCACATGACTGACACAACAAGATCTTGGGTTTTTATTCAAAGTGCATCAACACATGGTGTGAGCAGAATGAACGACTCAACTGAATAGCAGGGAATGGATTGCACATCCCTTTTATCTGTCAATGCCTCTTCACTTAGGTGGTCTTTGAATGTACAAGGCACAAAGATAAACAACCACAAACATTGCCTCTTAAGGAGGGCTTCAGACAGGTGCCTGCCAACATAACATGACAGGTCTTCCAGACTACATGAAGTTAGAGGTCATTACCTAAGTGGTAAGCCAACCACAAGCAAAGCAAATCAAAGTTCAAATGAACTTAAAGCAACTTAGGTACCTGTGTAAACAACTAAACAAATCAGTACAGCATTCAGACAAACTATTCACAGACAAACAAACAGTACAAGGCCTAAGAGGCAAGCAACTCAATCTCATCATTCAAAGATCCTACAAAACAGCAAATGTTAGTGGAACATATCATCTTGCATCTCAATTTATGAGACCAACATCAATCATCAAGACTTATGGCTTGCACCTGAAATGCACAACTCAAAAGGTAAGTCCAAACCACTAGGTCAAAGCCTAGGGTCACAAGTGGATCAAAAATCCAAAACAGAACTTGATATTCAACATGAATCATATTTAATCAAGTAAGAACAAGTCCTCAAAAGGACCAAACCAAAATCATCAAGCAAAGGCATTTCATGTGCAAAGGAAGTCAAAGACCAATTCAAGGTATACATTTGGACATTAAGAATGAAAATTCCAAATCAAAACAGGAATGATTCAAAT
Source organism: Lathyrus oleraceus (assembly GCF_024323335.1). Taxonomy (NCBI): domain Eukaryota; kingdom Viridiplantae; phylum Streptophyta; class Magnoliopsida; order Fabales; family Fabaceae; genus Lathyrus; species Lathyrus oleraceus. The sequence continues at coordinate 108,308,938 of NC_066583.1, forward strand.
AATTCTGGAAAAATTCATGAGCATTCAACACATCCAATACCATCATCATACAAAATATCAGAACCAACAAAGATCATTTGATATGGAAATTAAATTGAACAAGTTGATCAACCAAATGTGTGACACAAATTGTCACACCATACAAACATGTGTGTAAAACAGAAATGGCAAATGAGAAAAATACCAAACCAAGCCTCAAACATCCACTAACATGTTAGGAACAATCATGCAAAATTTCAAAGCATTTGGATCAATATCAAGCATTTCAAAATAGGAAGAGCAAGGCAAGGTCATAAAAGCACATATGTTCAATCATCCTAACACAATTCAGAATCCAGCCATGGAAAAAATCAGGAGATTACACCAAAAAAAACTAGACATCACAAGGATCATTTGGCAAAAAAATTAGGATCATTTGGATTAATATTCAATGAGATATGAATTTTAGAAGTTGGCTAAAAAATGTGAAATAAAAATGGACATGTATGTGAAATATGGAGGGAAATCATAAAATATGAATGAATTTGAAAAAACGGTAGCGCCAGGAATCGAACTATGTATGAATTTGAATGAGCGCGCGCCACAACTGAAACGCTGCCGTTTCACTATTGGCTGGCCAAAACGAAGACGTTTTGGACCAAAGCCCTAACCAGAACCAGAATGGACGCTAAACCGTCACAAAGTCGTCGCTACTTCGTCTTCTTCATGAAGACGAAGATGAACAGGAACAAGCTCAAATGAAATTTTCCAGAAATTGCTAAATCATACATCATTTCAAAGATCTTTCAACCAAGAATACAGATCAACCAATAGCTAAGCTTAATTCAACAAGATCAATGAGAATCGATGAAAAGAAGATTGGTGCACAAAACTTGAATCACTCATATCTTAGTCAATAATGCATCATTTTTCATGAAATTTAGCTCAGAATTCTCAGGGTTAAAAGATCTACACAAATATGTACATGGATTTGAGAATTATGAAGGTCGGAAAATTCACCTCTTGAAGAGCAGGTTCTGGATTCACACGATTCAACGCTTGTAATGGTCCAAATCAACTCCAGGACCCTTGTTATGATGATTGATGAAGAATTTGAGGCTTGGCAAGTGCTAAATCCAGCTCAAATCTCAAATGCCATGGCAAGGTTCTTGAACTTCAACTGCTCGATTATGGCTCCAATTCTTCAAACAAAGGCTGAATTCACACTCAATCACACTCACTGATCATGAATCTTCAATAAAAACCAGTTGCTATATTGAAGAAATTTGATTTTTGATTATGAGAAAAATTTGGAGGGAGAGAAAATTGTGAGATCTAGATCCAGAATAATCCCCAATTCTGTTGTGATTATGAATATATATGCTTCACTAATCCACTCTTAATCCAAATTAGGCATGGTTTAGTTAAATTTAATCAAGATAAGGTGCATGGCAAAAAATGACAAATTGGAGGGTGTGTGAAGCATGCACACGTGAACAGTAACCCTTACCAGCTCAAATGCACTTAAAATCATTTTCTTAACACATTGGCAATGGTAAAAAGTTCATGTAATGCACCATTTTTAAATTTTGCAATTTCCCTCCAAAATGGGCATGGATATGCAAATGATCATGTGATAACATTTTATGCAATGTGATGATTGATTTGGAAACTTCATGACATGAGAAGCATTTTGCAAAAAGAGGCACCAAATTTGGAGTTTTGGTTCAAAAGATATGGCCATTTGAAGTTTCAAGCATACTTTGCCCTGATTTGATCATAACTCCTTAACCCTTCATCGGATGCTCATGATCTTGGATTTTTTGGAAATAGGAGAGAAATATATTCAACTTTCATGTTGGACAAAATTTCATTTGAAGCTTCTTTGATATTGGAAAGTTGAGTTGAAGTTGGTCCAAAAACTTACCATTTTTGGAAACTTGAAATTACAGGTCACTTTCCATTTTTGGAAACTTTTGATTTGGCTTCAAAATCTTCAAGGTAGATGTTTTACATGATGAATAAACCTCTTTTAGACATGAATGAAGTGTCTCAAACCATTTCTCCATCTCCTAGCCCTCAGTTGACTTTCAGTTGACTTTTATGGGCCTCAGATGACTTGAAACTGCACTGTGGACTTTGAGCCTCTAGCACTTGGTCAAGTTGCTTCAAAATGATCCTTGATTCACATAAGCTCTCTAGAACAAACATAGGGCCTTCATCTCATGGAAATGCTTGGTCTCTTGCACAGATGAATCCTCTTGATACCAGTCTTGACTGATGAGACGCAGTGATGCAATGTACTATGCAATGACAATGTTATGTTAATGTGATGTTAGTGTAATGTCAATGACCTAAAATGAAATGAATGTACAAATGGGGGTGCAAATTTGAGGTGCTACACTCATATGACTACCAAAGGTGGAATTCAAGGTCTCCCTTTTGAGTTCCTCATTACTCAAGCTATTATGTATGGGAAGGCCATGAGTGAGGATGGCTTTGAGGCCATATTTGTACTTCTCATCTATGGGTTAGTTTTGTTCCCCAGCATCGACAAGTTTGTGGATGTGAACGCTATTAGGATCTTCTCTACTCTTAATCCCATTCCGACTCTGTTGGGTGACGCTTATTTTTCTTTGCATATGAGGAATGCAAAGGGTAGTGGTGCCATTGTGTGATGTTTGCCTCTGTTGTATAAGTGGTTTATTTCTCACTTACCGCAGACGGTCGCTTTCAAGGAGAACAAGGGATGTCTACGGTGGTCCACGAGGCTTATGTCTCTCACTAATGATGATATCTCTTGGTACAACCGTGTGTATGATGGTGTGCAAATTATCGACTCTTGTGGTGAATTCTCCAATGTACCTCTTCTTGGTACATGTGGTGGGATTAACTACAACCCTGTTTTGGCAGGTCGTCAGCTTGGGTTCCCCCTAAAGGATAAAACCAATAACATTCTGTTAGAGGGTGTGTTCTTTCAGGAGGGTAAAGATCCCCAAGGCTTAAAAGCTAGGATGGTCCGCGCTTGGCGCAAGATTCGTAGGAAAGGAAGGAATGAGTTGGGTCGCTTTGGAGCTTTACACTGCTTGGGTTAGGAAGAGAGCGTCTGAGTACCTCATGCCTTACGAGTATCCGAGACCTACACCTTTGGTTATGGTTGGACCTTCAACCCTCCCTGACCAAGGAGTAGAGGAGTTGAGAGATGAAGACCATTCACGTGCTTGGATCCGTGAACGAGAAGAGTTGCTTCAGCAAATTAAGGAAAAGGATGCTTTGATTGAGTTCCTCGAGAATCAGGATATTGATGATCCTAATGATGCATGGACTTCTCTACTTCCTCAGTCTTCCAAGTTCTGGAAGAGGAAGTACGATCGACTCGCCAAGGAGAAGGCAGATATGGAGGCAGCCTATGAAGAGGAGGTGAAGAGGCTTCGTGCATCTTACCTTCCTGTATCCCGAGCTTTGGACGATTGTTTCTAGGGATCCATAGGATAATTATTTTCCTTTTCTCTTGTATATGGTTACCAATGTTGTACTTATTTGATGTAAAACTATTTTTCCAGATATTAGTGACAAGATACTTTCATATATGATAAATGTTTAAATACTTCCAAATATTTGCAAATAGAACTCTAAAATTCCTGTAAAATAAAAACAAATCATATGCACGAGCATTGCATGCATCATGTGCATAAGCAAGTTTTGTTCCCGGCTTCTTGTCATGTGGTCTAACTCTGTGTTCTTCATTTATTTCAAAGACAAGCTGACTCACCGGTACTACACCAGAGCCAATTCTTCAAGACTGATGGATCATCTAGAACAAGAAAACCGCGAGCTAAAGGAAGAAGTAGCCAAGTTGACTACCCTGATGGAGTCATTCTTGGCCGCCCAGAGCCAATCTTCTCCAACGCCACCAACTCCTCCCCAGAGGACGGTCATTTCTGAGATCGTGACTTCTATTGTGCCTGCTGCAACGGCTCATTTTGCGCCATCTATGCCAGCTGGGTTCCCCTGGGGAATGCCCCCCAACTTTGTACCAGAGGGTTTCGCCCCTACTCTTGCTTCTCTGTCGGCATCTAGCCCGGTCCTTTCAGTGCCACCGCCCGTTGTGCACACGCTACCAAGGGTCGAAGATACCATCTACCACTCTGAGCCATCTGAGGGCCCAAATGTTTATGAAAAGATGGATGATATGAAGGACCAATTCCTTGAGCTTCGCAAGGAACTGAAAACTTTGAGGGGGAAAGATCTCTTTGGTAAAAGTGTTGTTGAGTTGTGCCTTGTGCCCAACGTGAATATCCCTATTAAATTCAAAGTTCCTGACTTTGAGAAGTATAAGGGAAACACATGCCCCCTCAGCCATCTTGTGATGTATGCTCGCAAGATGTCAACGCAGACAGACAATGACCAACTGCTCATCCATTATTTCCAGGACATTATGTCCGGTGCCGCTCTCCGGTGGTACATGGGTTTGAAGAGTTCGAACATCCGATCTTTCAACGATCTTGGCGAGGCCTTCGTCAAGCAGTACAAATACAATGTGGATATGGCTCCCGATAGGGACCAGTTGAGGGCGATGTCCCAGAAGGATAAAGAGACCTTCAAAGAGTACGCCCAGAGATGATGCGAATTGGCAGCTCAGATAGTGCCTCCCCTAGAGGAAAAAGAGATTACCAAGATCTTCTTGAAGACCTTGAGCTCGTTTTATTATGAGAGGATGATAGTCAGTGCTCCCTCAGATTTCACCGAGATGGTGAATATGGGAATGAGACTGGAAGAAGGGGTCCGTGAAGGACGCTTAACCCGAGACGAAGTCTCTTCGGCAAAGAGATATGGAAACTTTGCGAAGAAGAAGGAGGGATAGGCACATGTCGTGTCTTCCCATGTCAAAAGAAGACCCTCTGTGAAGAGGAAGATTGCTCGCCCATTCAGCAATCAACATCAGGTGGCTCATATAGCACCCGTTTTCAAGGAAGCTCAATATTATCAGCAACCGCAAACTCAGCAATATCAACAACAACAGCGTCCACAACAGCAGGCCTATCAGCCTCGAAATAACAACAGTGCCAGCACCAGCTATGAGAGGAAGAGGGTCACCTTTGATCCAATTCTGATGACTTATGCCGAACTCTATCCGTCGATGATCGATAGAAAGTTGATCACGCCGCGAGACCCTCCCGCTGTACCTGCCAACCCCCAGTGGTGGTACAAGCCTGAACTTTATTGTGTGTATCATTTCGGTGCTCCCAGACACGACGTAGAGAACTGTTATCCCCTGAAGACCAAGGTGCAAGACCTTGTGAGAAGTGGGATTTTGTTTTTCGAGGACGTAGGTCCGAATGTGAAGAAGAACCCATTGCCCGAGCATGGGAAGCCTGTCAATATGGTCCATGGCTGCCCTGGCAAGTACAAGGTGAAATATGTCAGTCATATCCGACAATCGCTGGTTGAGATGCATAGATTGCTGTGTGACTATAGCCATTATGAGCATGATCACGACAGATGTAGAGTCTGTTCCGTCAATCAGAGAGGATGTCGCCAGGTGCGCAAAGATGTGCAAGAGATGTTGGACGAAGGAGTTATTGAGATCCTTCAAAATAGAAATGTTGACGAAGATGAGCTCGAAGTCAATGTGATTTCCCCGGTATTCCGGATACTTGAGCCTATTGTCATCAAGTATGATGGTAGCAAGCAGAAGGCTTCTCCTGCTTTCGTCATCAAACCTGTCGGACCTGTACCGTACTCCTCCGAGAAAGCGGTTCCCTATCGCTACAATGATGTGGCAGTGGAAAATGGGAAAGAGGTGTCCTTGCCCTCCTCATCTGTTGTTAACATTGCCGATGTCAGTGGGTTGACCCGCAGTGGTCGTGTTTTCTCGGCTCCGTCAAAGCCTCAAGCTGATGTTCGAGGAAGTGTTGATGCTGATTTTGTTGAGCGCCCGATTGGGAATACCGTGAACACTCTGAATCCGGAACTTGTTGCAAAGCCCTCCTCTATGTTAAGAACTCCTGTTTCTGCTGGCCCGAGTGGCAATGCGAAAGAAGACTGTGAGGAAATGCTGAGACTCATCAAGAGAAGCGAGTACAACGTTGTAGACCAGCTTCTACAAACGCCATCCAAAATATCTGTGTTGTCATTGCTTTTGAACTCAGAACCACACCGAGAGGCTCTGCAAAAGGTTTTGGATGTGGCGTACGTGTATCACGATGTCACGATAGAACAATTTGATAGCATTATTGCAAACATTACCGCTTGTAACAACTTGAGTTTTTGTGACTCTGATCTCCCCGAGGAGGGAAGAGACCACAACTTGGCTTTACACATATCTATGGGTTACAAAGATGACGCCATGTCCAATGTTCTGGTGGACACTGGGTCATCATTAAACGTATTGCCGAAATCCACTCTTGCGAAGCTTTCATATCAAGGGTCTCCCATGAGGCAGAGTGGAGTAGTTGTAAAGGCTTTCGATGGGTCTCGCAAAACTGTGATTGGTGAGGTTGATCTCCCAGTCAAAATCGGACCAAGTGATTTCCAGATTACCTTCTAGGTTATGGATATTCGCCCATCGTATAGTTGTCTTTTGGGCAGACCATGGATTCACGAGGTTGGCACCGTGACATCCACCCTACACCAAAAATTGAAATTTGTAAAGAATAAGAAGTTGGTGGTGGTAGGGGGAGAAAAGGCTCTCCTGGTTAGTCATTTGTCTTCCTTCTCTTATATAGATGTTGAGGATGAAGTTGGAACTCCGTTCCAAGCTTTATCTATTGCTGAGCCTATTAAGAAGGTAACTTCTTCATTTGCTTCCTACAAAGATGCAAAGTTGACCATTGAGCACGGTGCAACTGCAGGTTTGGGGCAAATGATTGAGTTAAAAGATAACAAGTCTCGGGATGGCATAGGTTATTCTTATGGGGTTTCCAATACGCAAGGTCTGTTTAAAAGTGGAGGTTTCATCCACACCAGTCAAGACGAGGAAGCTGCTGCCATCTTGGAAGAGGACAAAGACGATTCTGGCAACTTCGTCATCCCTGGGGGGATCTGCAATAATTGGGTCGCTGTGGATATTCCAACAGTTATCCATAAGTCAAAGTAATGTTCATTGTGTTTAAAAACCCTTCTCCCATGCCAAAGGGAGGAGTGATGACATTGTTGGCACATAAATACAATGATATTTTCATTCAATAGATGCAAGTTAAATGTTTGTTTTTCCAATTATTTTCCCTTTTTGCTTTTGCATGAAATTGGTGATCACATAAAACCTCAAAAATAGAATAAAACCAATCTTTTCATCTGCATAATGATTTGCCTTGTGTGAATCCTGAATCTCTTTATCCAAAAACATTATGCAGGTTGATCAAACCCATTGAACATAATGACCCAACACCATCTCCCAACTTTGAATTCCCTGTATTTGAGGCGGAAGAAGATGATGTTGAAGAGATTCCTGACGAGATTACCCGTCTACTTGAGCATGAAGAGAAGATCATTCAGCCGCATCTTGAGAATCTGGAAACAGTCAACTTGGGGTCTGAGGATTGTATACGAGAAGTGAAGATTGGGGCACTCCTGGAAGAGTCTGTTAAGAAGGGGTTTATTGAGTTGCTACGTGAATACGTCGATGTCTTTGCCTGGTCATATAAAGACATGCCTGGTCTAGATACTGATATTGTACAAAATTTCCTACCTTTGAAACCTGAGTGCGTGCCTGTGAAACAGAAGCTCAGAAGAACTCATCCTGATATGGCAGTAAAGATCAAAGAGGAAGTTCAGAAGCAAATTGATGTGGGGTTTCTGGTGACTTCTACGTATCCTCAGTGGGTGGCCAATATTGTGCATGTGCCTAAGAAAGACGGAAAAGTCCGGATGTGCGTAGACTATAGAGACTTGAATAAAGCTAGTCCGAAAGATGATTTCCCTCTACCACACATAGATATGTTGGTAGATAATACGGATAAATTCAATGTCTTCTCATTTATGGACGGATTTTCCGGATATAATCAGATTAAAATGGCACCCGAGGATATGGAGAAGACAACATTCATCACACCTTGGGGAACATTCTGTTATCGAGTGATGCCCTTCGGTTTGAAGAACGCCGGAGCCACGTATCAACGAGCTATGACTACCTTGTTTCATGATATGATGCACAAGGAGATTGAAGTGTATGTTGATGATATAATCGCTAAATCAAGAACGGAAGTTAAACATGTAAAGCACTTTGTCGCAACCTGAAAAATACAGTGCGAAAAAAACAACCGGCGAAAGAAAAAGACAGAAGAGTCGCCACCGTACGTTATTCATCCCAAAGGAGGGAAAGGAAACGCTCGAAGTAAACCTGAAAAAGGAAAGGACAAGACGGGGTCTCGCAACCAAATCTTAGGTTCGGGAGTCGGTTATGCGAAGGGAAGGTATTAGTACCCCTACGCATCCGTAGTACTCTACGGGATCCACTTTTGTAGTTCTTGTCTAAAGGGTGTGGGTTTATCTTGTGCTGTTTGCCAAAAAAAACAAAAAAGGGTTAAATGAAAATGACTCGCGCGGATGTTGCATCCACTGCATACGTATCTCATCTGAATATGAGAATCAGAGTCTTCGTAGCTCGGCTGACCTATGGGTTGGGGGGATGTGTGCTCGCTAAGACATCGTGTCTTATGCCTACGTATCTCATCTGGAATGAGAATCAGAGCAAGCCGTAGTTCGGCTAACTACGGGGTTATGGATTGGGTTTTGGACGAACGACGTCACTACGCAATCTACCGGATGCTCGACCTTCGGAGACTTACTCGCCTGTAGTAGAAGGAGTAAACGTGTTGCTTTGGGTTTTAGGGTTTGGGATGCTCGAGGGCAAACGGGCAGTCCTTGACGAAGGAACCGCGCTACATGTGGGGATACGAATACAAAACACAAAACATGTATCTCAAAGTAAAATGCCACCAAGGGGCTCAAACATTGCCTCCTATCGAGGTCTTCCAGCTAAGAAAGCGATAAAGTATGAGAAAGGGAAAAAATTACCACACGGATAAAGATCCGAAGCTATAGCAGTTAAAGGGGCAAGAAACCCTGAAATGTCTCCAGCTGGACCGTCAAAGGAAATCAGTCAACACGAATAATCAGAATAAAACTCCAGGGGGTATCCCACAAATAAAGTGGGAAACCACGCGAGTGTCTCTGCGAAAGCCATGTGAGCCCTCACAAAACTCGACAAAGGGTTAGAGCAGCAGGATGAAATCAAGAGAAAACAATGCCATGGAAACACAAGACAGGTTAGAATAAACAAAATAGGGTAACCCAGAGTTGCCCCTAAATCAAAATGTAACCACATGAATAATTCCATCAAAATTCACAAAAGGGCTCACAAAAAAGGTATCAAATTCACCCATAATACCTCATACATTTAGAGCATTCAAATAAAAGGCATAAAGATGATGGATATAGGGCAAACCTGATTGGAGAGCTTGATTGAAATTGAGTTGCACCCGTGAGGTTTACAAGTTGAGTTCCCTTCAGGGTTTGGAGGCTGCTCTGAACTCTGTTAGTTCTTCTCTCACTATCTTTTTCCTCGGGGTTTTGTTCCAAGGAAACCTCAGAGTATTTTGCTTCTCTCCCTTTTTCTCAAGTGAATCTCCCAGTGTAACTCCATGTGTGTTTTCCTCTACTGAAACTTCAGTATTTATAGACTGATTTTCGTGGGTAGTGGGCTCAAATGAGGGAGACCCAAGTCCAAAATAATTTGTTATATTTTATTTATTTTATTTATTTATTTATTTATTTATTTAATTAATTAATTAATTTTTTTTCTTTCTTTCTTTCTTTTTTTTTTTTTTTTTTTTTTTTTCCAGGAAAAATGAAGGGTAAATTTTGGGGTATTACACACTTGTTGAAGCTTTTTCAGCGTTTGAGGAAGTATAAGCTTCGTCTGAATCCCAACAAGTGTACATTTGGAGTCCGTTCCGGTAAGTTATTGGGCTTTATTGTCAGTGAAAGAGGTATTGAAGTTGATCCTGCAAAGGTTAAAGCAATACAAGAGATGCCCGCACCCAGAACTGAGAAGCAAGTCCGAGGTTTTCTTGGTCGCTTGAATTACATTTCTAGATTCATATCCCACATGACTGCCACATGTGCACCGATATTCAAGCTCCTCCGGAAAGATCAGTCTCATGATTGGACCGAGGATTGCCAGAAAGCATTTGATAGTATTAAAGAGTATCTGTCTGAGCCTCTAATCCTGTCTCCTCCCGTGGAAGGAAGACCATTAATTATGTATTTGACTGTTCTTGAAGACTCAATGGGTTATGTCCTTGGTCAGCAAGACGAATCAGGAAAGAAAGAGTATGCTATTTACTATTTGAGCAAGAAGTTCACTGATTGTGAGTCTCGATACTCAATGCTTGAGAAGACATGTTGTGCTTTGGCTTGGGCCGCTAAGCGCTTACGCCAGTATATGTTAAATCATACGACTTGGTTGATATCCAGAATGGATCCAATCAAGTATATCTTCGAGAAGCCTGCTTTAACAGGGAGGATTTCCCGTTGGCAGATGTTGTTATCTGAGTATGATATAGAGTATCGAGCTCAAAAGGCTATTAAAGGTAGTATCTTGGCTGACCACTTGGCATATCAGCCGATTGAGGATTATCAGTCAGTGTAATATGACTTCCCGGATGAGGAGATTCTGTATTTGAAAATGAAAGATTGTGATGAGCCTACCCTTGATGAAGGTCCAGAACCAGGTTTCAGATGGAGCATGGTATTTGATGGCGCTGTAAATCAATATGGAAATGGTATTGGGGCAGTAATTATTACTCCTCAGGGCACACATTTTCCTTTTACAGCAAGGCTAACTTTCAAATGCACGAATAATATGGCTGAGTATGAGGCCTGTATTATGGGGTTGGAGGAGTGCATTGATCTAAGGATCAAGCATCTTGATGTTTATGGTGATTCGGCCCTCATTGTTAATCAGATTAAGGGTGAATGGGAAACGAATCAGCCTGGCCTCATTCCGTATAGGGATTATGCGAGGAGGATTTCAACGTTCTTTACTGAGGTTGACTTCCATCATATTCCTCGAGATGAGAATCGGATGGCAGATGCTCTCGCTACACTTGCTTCGATGATTGTGGTAAGACTTTGGAAGGAAGTTCCCAATATCACTGTGATGCGCTTGGATAGACCAGCTCATGTATTTGCAGTAGAGGAAGTGCAAGATGATAAGCCATGGTATCATGATATCAAGTGTTTCCTTCAGAGCCAGATTTACCCGCCTGGGGCATCTGTGAAAGATAGGAAGACTCTGAGGAGATTATCAGGAAGTTTTTACCTCAACGGTGATGTACTCTACAAGAGAAACTTTGACATGGTTCTGCTCAGATGCGTGGGTAGACACGAAGCAGACCTGTTGATGACTGAGGTCCATGAGGGTTCATTTGGTACTCATTCCAATGGACATGCCATGGCTAGAAAGATGTTGAGAGCAGGCTACTATTGGCTGACAATGGAGTCTGACTGTTGCAAATATGTGAAGAAATGCCATAAGTGTCAGATTTATGCAGATAAGATTCATATTCCCCCGACACTTCTGAATGTAATTTCATCACCATGGCCTTTCTCCATGTGGGGAATTGACATGATTGGCATGATAGAACCGAAAGCGTCCAATGGACACAGATTTATTCTTGTAGCAATTTATTACTTCACAAAGTGGGTTGAAGCGGCATCATATGCTAATGTGACCAGGCAGGTGGTCGTGAAGTTTATCAAGAATCAACTCATATACCGATATGGTGTGCCAGATAAGATCATTACTGATAATGGATCTAACCTGAACAACAAAATGATGAAAGAGCTATGTAGCGAGTTCAAGATTGTGCATCATAATTCTTCCCCTTACAGACCCAAGATGAATGGGGTCGTTGAAGCTGCTAATAAGAATATCAAGAAGATTATCCAGAAGATGGTTGTCAAGTATAAAGATTGGCATGAGATGCTGCCATTTGCTTTACATGGATATCGTACATCTGTCTGCACTTCAACAGGGGCAACCCCCTTTTCTCTTGTTTATGGCATGGAGGTTGTGCTCCCAGTAGAGGTGGAGATCCCATCAATGAGAGTCTTGATGGAAGCCAAGTTGACTGATGCTGAATGGGTTCAGAGTCGTTATGACCAACTGAATTTGATAGAAGAAAAGAGATTGACTGCCATGTGCCATGGTCAATTATATCAACAAAGGATGAAGAAAGCCTTTGATAAGAAGGTCAAGCCTCGTGCGTTCCGAGAAGGTGACCTTGTGCTCAAGAAAGTCTTGTCTTTCGCGCCCGATTCCAGGGGCAAGTGGACTCCAAACTATGAAGGTCCATATGTTGTTAAGAGAGCCTTTTCAGGCGGTGCATTGATACTTACAACTATGGACGGGGAGGATTTCACTCGTCTTGTGAATTCAGATGCAGTCATGAAATACTTCGCCTAAAAAATAAAAACAGAATAGCTCGCTAAGTTGAAAACCCGAAAGGGCGGCTTAGGTAAAAATGAGCGTCTCGATGGATTGAAAACCCGAAAGGGCGATCCAGGCAAAAATTAGAGACATATAAAAAATTGAATATATGTATCCCGCTAGATTGAGTACCTCACCCTGGGGAAATCTAGGTAAAAATAGGGATTTGGCAAGTAACTGCATCCTGACAAGACTTTGTTCTACAACTGTTATCCGTCAGAGATCCTTGATCATTCATCATCAACCAAAGCTTCAAATACATCGGATTCAGAATTGGTGGAGAAATGGTCATTATGTTCAATGTAGCCCTTTTCCAATATACATCACCAATCTCAAATTTATAAAGATCTATGGAGTCTTGCCATTTGCAGACTACCATTCCATCAAATAAATTTGAGCCTTTATCCATTTATTTGCACTCTTATTTGTTTCTATTCAACAAATGTTTTGCATGTTTTAATTGAAAAATATCATTGTTTTAAATAATCAAATTTTTTATAATTTTGTTTTAAACAAAGTGAACATTCACAATGACATAAGGATACTTAAAGAGATCTTCAGTGCTCTCCCAAAGATGGTATGATCCCCAGCAGGGTAGGACATGTGTTCATATCCCAGGCATGCTTGTATCCTTTTCCTCCGGAGATTTTTGTGGTTTTCCTATCAAACAGAGTTTTTGGTAAGATGTTCATCTCTCTTCCCTTCAGCAGGATAGTGATATTTCCTCCTCAGCAGATGTGATCTCTTTGGTAATACGGTATTTGATGACCCTTTGGATAACTTCCCAGTAGAGTTACCACTATGTCGGAGTTCAAATACTTTGCCCCAGTTGAGACAACTGACGCTCTTTGTTATCCTGGCTTTCTCCCTTGAGATGTAGTATCGGATGCTTGTGTGCTTATTCGCTGGACTCGTTGGTGTTTAGAAATGTTTGTTTTTCAGCATTCATCATACATAAACTACGCATGTGTGCATATAGTTTTCAGACATTCGGATATTCATGTTGCATTCTTTTCCATATATCTTTGTTTGCGATCCCCTGCTAGTTGGTAATACATTTCCCCAAGCAGATGTCGGTGTCTGAGCTCCCCATATAGAGTCAGCCCCTTAAGCAGAAAGTGTTTATCTTTCCTTCCATATTCCCCACCGAGTTATAGCCTCATGGGTGATGCTTATTTCTGTTTCCTCCCTAACACATATATTGGGATGGGAGTCCCCATTGAGTTATATCCTCACTGGGACGAGTCTTGATTCAGCTTGCCTCTTTAGTTTGATCCTAGATTGGCTTCTTGTGACGGTTCCTGCGCTTCCCTGTGGTATAAATGAATGATTGCTCAGTAATCAGTAATCATTCATCTTATCCCCGGCAGAGTCTGTAGTTTTCTACCCTTATACTGGTAGTCGTAAACCCTATTTCATCCCCTTGCAGAGTTAACCTCTTGTTCATCCTAATCGATGACGGTTACCTTTCCGTGGTTTTCTACCCAGTATCCGGTAGATGTAATCCCTTCTTTGACGGTTATCATTATCCAATATTCGGTATTGATAAATCCTTCACCCCCGGTGGTATATTTCTTGGATGATTGCTCTGATCAGGCAGTTTATCCCCAGCAAGACATCTTTCATATACCGATTGCCGGTAATGGTTATTGCTCCCCTTGAATGGTTATCATTATATACCTAGTTTCGGTATCCCGATGCCTTTCTTTGTCGGTCGATCTATCCTTTATTAACCCAGTAACCGGTTGTGGATAATCTTCCATGCGAGTATATTATCTACGTTCTGACGGTAATAGATAATATATCTTATGCACTCTTTGGTCGAAGCCTTTTGTTCTTCCCTAATTGAGTAAGATTCGTATCCCTTTTTGGAATCGAATGTCCATCCTATAATCGAGTTTGCTTTTAACCCTCTTTCGGATGATGAGTGTCTTGGGAATATTCCCCAACTCACGTTTTGGTGGGTCACCTATTATATGCCCAATAATCGGTATCCTTGGTGTTCCTTCCTTCTGCTCCCTATTATGACCTTGTGTCCCCCTGCGGAGTCAGATTTTCCTGAGCTGAAGCGTACCCTTTTTAGGTCTTCCTCAGATGATCTCGGATGTTTGATATCTCTCACCCTTGTACCGGTCTTAGATATTCATTCTCCCTGAGCACGCTTTCTCTCACCCTTATACTGGTGTTCAGATCGCATGTCTCTTTGAGCTTATTACCCAGTAACCGGTAATGCCTCATTTGTTTTTTCCCACCTGAGTCCAGATTTTTATCCGAAGTATCCGTTATGGATAATTTTTGCTATATTGGCATATTCCCCAATACATGCATCTTTGAGTCAGCTCGAGTCTTTCCATTAATGGGTTTCATTGGATTTCCTTCGTGCCTCTCGGCAAGTTTCAAGTCGTAACTTGCTCACGCATTTTTATCCCTTTGCTCCCCGGTAGAGTCTCTGCCCCATGGAGTGAATTATTCATAGGGATCATCAGATTCTATCTGACCTTTTCCTTTATGGACTCATCCTCCCATAGAGTATTACCATTTGCATACATGCATCATGAGGTCTCTTAGGGACCAAAATTCGTCTCTTTGTTATTATTTAAGCCCATTCTACCCCGTCGAGACGAAGATTTTAACCTTCACTTCTCCGGCTAGAATGACCTTAAATAGGGGCATCTGTAAGACCCCAATTTTGTCCCTAAGATCCCTCATGGCATCATAACATTGCATTTGCATTGCCTCAAGGATCATAAGCATCTTGGTTCCCCTTACCTTTGGGTGGGACCTCTTGTGAGTGGTTTGAGGTCACCAAGCATGCTTGAATTGAATATCATTTCTTTTATCATTTTGTTTATTAACCAAAAGCACAAAAACATGTCACTAACATCTTTTGTTTGTAGCTTGAGCAATCACAAGGTCAAAAGCTTCAAGGAGATCATGGGTGCAAAGATATGGCCAAGAGGAGAGGAAAGTAAGCATGGTAATGGTTACCAAAGCTCTCATCCACCAAATATGCCTCCCTAGCATCTCAATTCATCATTTTGATCAAAGCAAGTCAAAGAGTTTAAGGTTTGTCCCCCAAGGAAACCCTAGTTCATCAGATCATCCACAATGCCTTGCTCTTAAAGCAACCTCAACCCATGGTCAAATACAATCAAGGGAAGTTCTTTAATTCATCATTTCATACATATTTGAACTTATTTAAGTGTCCTCAATCATCAAGATATGAATTATGGATTTAAGAAGTTGATCAGTCAATTCATCTGACTATTTTGAAATGCACCGAGACCTAACTTTTTATATGTTGGTCAAATGGAGATGATCCGAAAAGCAAAAATGTTCTTAAGAACAATATGAGCAACTTTCATGTTCGTCAAAGATTTATTTGAAGATTGGAAGGTCATCTCCCATCCCAATACATTATAGGTCATTTTGGCTGAAACCCTAATTTTAGGTCAACTTCCCAAGAACATAACTCATCCATTTTTTATGATTTTGAGGTGGGATAAAATGAATTGGAAATCTTAAGATGTCTACTTCAAATGTTATGTTGAACAAAATTTCAAAATCTCAAAGGAAATACATGTGATAATGCAAAACATTATAGGTCACTTTGGACCAAATGCATTGAAAGGCAAAAAAGTCCAACTTCAAGTGCCCATAACTGTTTCATAAAAAATCCAAATGATGCAAAATTTAAGTCCATTTTGATTGTCTTGAAAAGATATACAACTTTGATATTTGGGGTTTTTTCATTTGAGGCTTGCATCATCAAAACAGAGGGGCTTGAACATTGGCCAAATTTGGAAACTTTGCCTTTGCATGTTTTGCACCTTACACTTTAAACTCAAAATTCATTAATTTCCACACTTCAAATGGATTTTTGTCCAACATAACATTTGTTCCTTACATCAATACCTTTCCAACCATTACTCACATGCTCATGTTTGGATTTGGCAACTGGCATTTTCGAAGAGGAGAAGTTTTAGGCATAATTGTGCATAACATGTTGGAACTCATTACACAAGCTTGTGCATTACCAATTACACGTCCATTTCAGCTCAATTATAATGCAGATTGCATTTGGCATTGAATTTGGGCCTTTTGCATGATCATGCAAGCCCATGCAAAGAGTATCCACTTGCCATGCACACACGGATTTCTCATTGCTTACACCATGCTTGGCTATAAATAAAGGCATCATTCCATTCAATTTTCATCCATGAATCAACCTAAAATGCTGCTGAACTGAAAATCAAACCTCTCACCAAAGGAACTATTTCATTTTCACTCAAATTTTTCAGATCTGAAATTCAACTAAATCTGGTTGAATTTCTAGATCTAAAGTTCCTAGACCTCTCTCTCATAGTCCATTGTACTTTTGTTTGGCCAAAGGAAGCAAGGAAGCAAGCTCAAATCACCATAATTCAAAGGTTCTCTCCAACTGGTTTTCTCTTCGAAACTCACTATTTCTTGACCTATTTGCTTGGATATTGTGTTGGCTGAAGTCCTCTTCATAGAGGCAATTGTTTTGAATGCTCAATTGTTGAAATCCATGAAGTTCAGTATGAACACCATGATTTTGTCTCTCTGATTCCTCTCTCTATGAGGATCAAGAGGAGAAACCAATGGTATATGGGTGATGTACATCACCCCAGCTTTCCAACGATGTATGGATTGTGTATTTTGGTTAAGCTTTTGAAACCTGCAATTTTGGTCGGAATCTTCATGCTCACCGGAGAAGACGGTGGCTCCGGTCACCGTCCCTTTGCCAGATGCATCATGAGCCCTTGGATCTGATTTCCAGATTTAATCTCCACTGTCCAATGTTATGACTTTGTTTTAATGTTTGTGTTACGCGTGGACTTTGGCCTACCATGAGCGCACGCTTCTGGAGCGTCTGATCAGCCACGTCAATTAATGAGGCTTGATCAGACGCTCCTTGTTTTTTTGATTTTTCTATTTTCTGATTTAATTTCTTTTATTTCTTTTATTTTCAAAAATTCATATCTTCTTCATTTTAATTCCAAAAAATATGGGACCAATTGCATTCTTCTCTAAATAAATTCTAGTTTCTAAATTTGATTTTTAATATTTTTTATTTTGTCATCTGATATTTTTTGTGAATTTTCTCTTTTCTGATTATTTTTAATTCATCTTAAATAGTTTTTGATATTCAAAAAATACAAAAATATTTTCCTAACCTATTTGAATGATGATGGATCTATGAAAAATATTCTCATCAATTTTTTAATTTATTTGAGATTTATTTGAGATTTTAGTTCAATTAGGTTATTATTATTCATTTTAAATTGATTAAAAATAGTTTCTGACTTTTAAAAATGCTGAAATTTTTTGTCAAACTTTGTTTGACTTTGTTGAACTTGGGATAAATCACTTGGACCTTTCAAGGTTGATTTGAAGTGATTTTGAAGTTTGACCTTTCTTTTATTTTTAGTTCAAGTTTATTTTAATATTAAAAATGCCAAAAATATTTTGCTTATTATTTGACCTCCAATCTTCATCCCATTTCTGGTTTCTCATTTGTTTGACTTTGACTTTCAATGTCATTTGGTCAACACACATGGATTGGTACATTTTATTCCACCTTATGCACTTTATTCTTTCCTTTTCTATTATTCATCTTCTTCTTCTTCTTTCTTCTTTTTGATCAATGAGTTGAAGGTTGATAAGTTGGCATTGATTAGGAAGACTTAATCTTCCTTGATCCAAATCTAATTCATCTTGATCAATTGATCAAGTGAATGGCTTTGAATTAAGGATAGGTTGTTTCCTAAAACATGCAAAAGGCTTAAACCAATACAAGATCAATTCTCTTCTTCTTTTTGGCATGGCAAGTTGTTGGAACTTGGTTCACTAATCAAGACTTCTAACTTGTGTTGTTGCCTACATTATTATTGACCGGCCTCAGATAGTTGTTGAAGGTGAGAAAAACAAGAAAGGGGGGGTTTGAATTGTTTGGAAAAATAAGCGCTTTTTCAAAATGAAAATCACACAAGGATTTTATACTGGTTCGCTTATAACACAAAGCTACTCCAGTCCACCCGGCTGAGGTGATTTCTCCTTCAACAAGGACTTAATCCACTAATCTTGAAAGATTACAAACAACGTCTAAGAGAAAAATCTCTTAGTCCTCTCAAGTATACAGACTACACAGAGTCACTTGAGGAAATCAACAAACAATAGATGAAAGATTTATGTAATCTAGAGTGCTTCTAAGAAAGCAAATATTACAATAGTAAGAACAAAGTGATTCACGTCATAAGCAAAAGCTTCGTGAAGATTTTAAGAGAGCAAGAGTGTTTTTCTTGTGCGTTGGTGTTTCAGTATAATTTTGGCTTGTTGGCTTGCTGATGCGTCAAAGTTGATTGCAGCCCATTTTATATATCAGTTGAAGTAGTAGTTGAAACTGGTGGATATTAAAATGAATTTACGCCATCACTTAAATAGCTTCTGCAGGATAACTTTCTCTCCTTGAAATGACTACTTACCACAAGTAGTATCTTCTTTATTGAAATTGGAGATTAACGTCTCTTTCTTAATTAGGAAAACCATTTGCAAATCTTTACTTGACTTTAACGTTACTCTTTCATGATTAGCAATTCCATGCTCAGAGTATTTGTGTTTCTGGAGAATCTTGGAATCTTGCTTCTGATGTTAATCTCTTGTGAGTTCAGATAGATTCTTCAGATAGCGCTGATAACTTCTGGAAGTTAGAGATAGCGTTGTTCAGAGTCAGAACATCTAGAGCTTACTTCTTGTTCAGATGCTTCTGATACTTTGCTGTTTTGCTCAGAGTTAGACTTTCTTGAACGTGTTTCCACTTCAGATGCTTCTGATCATATGATAATATGCTTCTGATCTGGTTCTGTATCTGATGACATCATCAGATTTCTTCCTTCTTTCTTTAGAATCCTGCACACTTGGAAACTTTTCGTTAGGGTGCCATTTTTGGTTTCATCCTTTGTTATCATCAAAATCAAGGAATCTGTTGTAGAACAATTTTTGTTCTTACAATCTCCCCCTTTTTGATGATGACAAAACAAACTTAATTAGCAGATGAAACATGAATAATATCATATCAGATAGACAGAAGCTCCCCCTGAGTTAGTGCTAGGGAGTTCAGAAGTTCTTACCAGAGCTTCCAAGCAATGAAATTTCTTGATACCTTCTGCAATTTCTTAAGTCTATTGTTAGATAAATTTAATTTAAGAAAAATATGTTGCAGAGTGCTTAAGGTATTTAGACAATATTTTCATCAGAGCTATTAATGACTTCTCCCCCTTTTTGTCAGAATAAAAAAGACATAGCAAAAATAAATAAATTAAGAGAAAAACTTGTATTCAGATAAAAGCACAAAGGCAACAAGAACATGAAAACATCAGAAAGCAAAAGACAAAAACAACAGGCAAACAAAAATCCTAAGTGTCTAGGGGTTCGGAGGCGGAGGCATTCTCTGAAGCAACATAGCAAGCATGTTCTGGATGTTGTCGTTGAGAGTATCTTGCTTGTCCATTCTGGCCCGGAGTTCATTCTGATCTTGCTTAAGTTCTTTCAGAGTCTGGAGAACCATAGGGATAACAGAAGAGGACTCTCCCAGAGTCAGAGCCTGCTGTACTTCAGCTTCAGCAGCAGCTTGTGCTTCTGCATCCGCCAGAGCCTTAGCTTCAGCTTCCTTAATCCTTAGGATTTCAGCTTCCCTTGCTTTTTCTTCTTCCAGTCTTCTTGCTTCTTCAGCTTCTCGCGCAAGTCTCTCTTCCTCTAGCCTTCTGGCTTCCTCAGCAGCTTCTCTGGCAAGTCTTTCCTGGAGTCTTGCCTCAGCATCTCTGATGTAGCCATTTCTGACTTGTTCAGAGATGTTCTTCAGTCTAAAAGCCTCAGAGGTCATCCAGCCAATGACTCTGTTCCAGTGTGTCCTTACAGAGTCAGGATCATCACTGACTTCAGAGTTAGTGGTCAGAGACTTGACCTTTTGTACTGAAGCCCCTGCTACCAGCATGATGGCTTCCTCAAGGGTAGGTACAGAAAGGTTTGGTTCAGAGGTTTGAGGTGAAGATGTTGGAGGGCTGAGATTTAATGTGAGAGGTTCAGATTCTGCTTCAGGTTCAGATCTTTGGGGTGAAGCGTAAAGAGGGTTTAAGTCTAAAGGTTCAGTTTCAGTTTCTGATTCAGGTGCAGCAGAAGTGTTTGGTGGGTTGATATCAGAGGTGGGAAGGTCAGAGGGTTGGTCTTCAGAAGGTTGGTTTTCAGAAGGTTGGTTTTCAGAAGGGATGGTGGTTGTTTGTTGTGGTGGTGAAGTTATTTCAGGTTCTGTTGGTTGTTGTGAAGCGAGGTTTAGAGCATAAATTTGGGCTAGGGTTGGAGAGTTAGGGTCTGAGAGTTCTAGGTCAGAAGAAATGTTGAGGTATGGTGGTGATTCTGGGGCTGTGGAAGAAGAAGAGGAGGAAGTGCTTTAGTTTATTTGTTCAGGTTCAGAAGGAGGTATGAATGTACGGGCGATATTTAAAACTGGTGAAGGCTGAGAGGTTCTGATGGTTGAAGGTGGGATTTCAGAGGTTGTATAAAATGGTGGTGTTGGGAGAGGATTAGAGGAAGGGGTAGAGGAAACCATCGGAGGTACAGAGGAAATAGGAGGAACAGACATACCAGTAGAGATTTTCAGAGGAGCTGGAGATCTGCTTCCAGAAGATTCTCCAATTCTGGCCTTCTTTGCCTGTGATGCAATCTTCTTCTCAGAGAGACCTCTCTTGTATCTGACGAAGTCTTCTTCTGAATCCAGACAATCGTCGAGGCTGAAGTCAGATATGTCAACACCTTCATCCAGCAGACGCTGAAGATAGATAGCAACCGCATCTCTGGGTTCATTTTTGAAGAACCTTGCAAGACCATGGGGCAGCTTCCTCTGATCTTTCAAGGCATCCCAGGATGTATCCATAGTGGGTCTGACTTGAATCTTCTTGATTATTCCCATACTCTTGAGATTTCTGGCGTTCAGAGGCTTCCCAGTATCTATTGCCAGATCATCCATCAGTTTGGTCTTTTCCAGATGATCTACCAGTCCGTTCTCGATGAAAACATCAGATAGCAATCTTCCTAGAGGGATGTAGGATTTGGGCTTCATGTTATTTCTGGTTTCCTTGACAGAATCTCTGAGGTATCTGAAAAGGAGAGCAGGGAGGCAGATCTTCACACCCTTCTGAATGCAATACAGAATGCATTTTTGATCTGCATTGATGTAGTCAGAGGAGTTAGAGGCTAGACGATGGTGAATAGTTCCCAGAATGATCTTCAGCCACACTCTGAGGTTCTGATGCAGCTCTTTGTTCTTTGAAGGATTTCCTTCAGTGTTGGGTTTGAAGATTGTTGGATTGATTACATCAGTAATGCGCTTTGACCTAGGAGGGATGTTGTAAATCCTTTTTCCTCCATCTCTCTCCATGTTCAGTAAAGAGGCAATTGACCCTTCAGTAATTACAATCTTTACCCCCAGAACATAGGAGACGATGAAATGGTCATCTGCATCTGCAAATCTCCAGAACTCCTTGATGAGAAGTGGGTAAACAGGACCATAAAGCCTTTGGAAGTAGTTTTCCCACCCTTGTTTACGAAGTTCTTCAGTAAGATCAACGCCATTTCTCTTCAAGTTGTCGAAATCTACTAGCGTTTCACACAACACGTCCAGTCCTTCAAAAGGGGTTGATAGGTTAATATGGCGTTCACGGTCAAGAACATGGGGTTCTTTGTAAACAGGGGTGATGGTGACGCCTGTAACCGTTGGAGTTGGAATGCTTGAAGTTTGAGCAGTTGAGCTTGATTCCATTTGTTGAGAAAAGTTAAACACTTCTTGTTGTTGAGCGTCCATGGTGAAGAAGAAGATGAAGAGTGAGAGTTGCAGAGAATGCTTCAGAGAGGTTTAGGGTTTTAGAGTGAGTGAGAGTGATAAGTGTGTGAAATGTGAGAAAAGTGTTTATATACTCTAAGTGAAACACATGCAAAACGACACATCAAATTGCGTTAGTACAAAGCTCAAGATTGCACGCTTGGGGGAAAAATGATTACAGCTAATTAATGAATGTCTAATCCCAACAGTACGCACACTGCTCAAGGAGATTTCAAACGTCTGTCCTTTGAATTTCTTTTGACAGTTGTCTAGAAGTTCTAGGGTTAGACGCTTAGTGCTCCACGTGTTGATGTATCTGATCTTCAGGAATACCAAAAGATAGATTCCTGGAGATTTCTAACTCAGATATCTTCTTAACTGGTAGAAGTATCAGAGTCAGAGGCAGAAGTACATTTGTTTTTATATCAGAGTCTCATTTTACATTTTCAGAGCCATACTTCACTCAGGGCAATTTTTAATGTTCAGATGTTCTAAGATAAAAAGAAATCTATCTTCAGCTAGAGGCTTAGTAAAGATATCTGCCCATTGATGTTCTGTATCAATGAACTTCAATGTTACTATCCCTTTCTGAACATAGTCTCTGATAAAATGATGTTTTATTTCAAAGTGTTTAGCTCTGGAATGTAGAATGGGATTCTTACTTAAACAAATAGCAGTAGTATTATCACAAAAGATAGGAATGTTACTCTTAAAGATTTGCAGATCTTCTAACTGATGCTTCATCCAGAGCATCTGAGTTGTGCACAGTGATGCTGAGATATATTCTGCTTCTGCAGTTGATAGAGCGATAGTTGACTGTCTTTTGCTAGCCCAGGATATCAGATTGTTTCCCAGAAGCTGGCAATTTCCAGATGTGCTTTTTCGTTCTAATCTATCTCCTGCATAATCTGCATCACAGTAACCAGAAAGTCTATACTCTGATGTTTTCTTATACATCAGGCCCAGGTTAGGAGTTCCTTTCAGATACTTAAGAATTCTCTTAACTGCTGTTAAATGAGATTCTCTAGGATCTGATTGGAATCTGGCACAAAGACAGAAGCTAAAGAGAATATCAGGACGAGTAGCAGTCAGATAGAGAAGAGAGCCTATCATACCTCGATAGAGCTTCTGACAAACCTTGTTGCTTACCTCTTCCTTTTCAAGAATGCAAGTTGGGTGCATGGGAGTTTTTGCAGAGTTGCATTCAGTCATGTCAAACTTCTTCAGAACGTCTTTAATGTACTTGCTTTGATGAACGTACGTGACTTCTGGAGTTTGATTAATTTGAATTCCCAGAAAGAACTTTAGTTCTTGCATTAAACTCATTTCAAATTCTGCCTGCATTAACTTAGAAAATTCTTGGCAAACAGAGATATTAGCAGAACCAAAAATAATGTCATCAACGTAAATCTGGCATATCATGAGATCATTATTAAGGTTCTTACAGAAGAGTGTGGAATCAACTTTCCCTCTGATAAAATTTTGTTCCAGAAGAAAATTGCTTAAACGTTCATACCAAGCTCTGGGAGCTTGTTTAAGTCCATATAAAGATTTTTTAAGTTTAAAAACATGTTCTGGAAAGTTTGAATTTTCAAAACCTGGAGGTTGATTGACATACACTTCTTCTGAAATATAACCATTAAGGAATGCACTCTTGATATCCATTTGGTATAATTTGATAGAGTGATTAATAGCAAAAGATACAAGAAGACGAATAGATTCTAACCTCGCGACTGGAGCAAAGGTTTCATTATAGTCAATACCTTCTTGTTGACTGTAACCTTGAGCTACCAGTCGAGCTTTGTTTCTGACAACTTCTCCTTTCTTGTTCAGCTTGTTTCTGAAAACCCATCTGGTTCCAATGACGTGAGTGCCTCTGGGTTTAGGAACGAGATCCCAGACATCATTCTTTGAGAATTGATCTAATTCTTCTTGCATAGCTGCCACCCAGTCGTTATCCTGAAGTGCTTCATCACAAGACGTAGGCTCAATCAGAGACACTAGTCCCAGAAGAGTATCTTCAGAAGTCCTGAAGGTAGATTTGGTTCTGACGGGTTCGTCCTTGTTTCCCAGAATCAAATCTTCAGATACATTGATACGACTTTTAACTTTCTTTGGGATTTCTGGAGATTTAATTTCTTCGGAGTTCTGAGTGACAGTTGCTTCTGGAGTTTTATCAGATTCTACAAGAGTGATTTCCAAATCTGCAAACTTTTCAACTAGCTTTGACTTTTCAGGGTCAAGCTTATCATCAAATCTGACATGAATTGATTCTTCCACAATTTTGGTTTCTGTGTTGTATACTCTGTAGCCTTTAGAGCGTTCTGAGTATCCTAACATAATACCTTTATGTGCTTTGGAATCAAACTTGTTTAGATGTTCTTTAGTATTTAATACTACCTCCGTTCCTATTTGTAAGAGACAAACATAAGAAATCACACAAACCAAGGAATATTTTTTTTAATTAATTTTTCTGAAAAATAAACTTGTACTTCCAAAAATACCCCTAAGTTAAACATTTAGTAGTATTAATGTTATAATTAAGCCAAATGTTGATATAATAAAAATTGGTCAGCATTTATTCTATCCAAAAATAATTACAACAAAAAAATTGGCTTTCCACATTCTCATCGTGAAAAATTAGATGCAAATTAAATTTCCCTCTATTTTTTTTATACATCTTCCCACCAAATTTTAAAATCAATGGAAACTGAATAGGTTTGGCTTTAGATACCCATTATGTGTATGGGGAATATACATAGCACGTTCTTTTCAAAACATTAATGCCCAATGAATAATAAATATTGCATTTTGTTTACTAAGGGTATAAATGAGATTTCTCAATTAATAAAATTTAATTTTATAATGTGTCTCTTATAAAAAGGACCAAAAGAAAGTTACAATTTGTCTCTTACAAATAGGAACGGAGGTAGTATAAAGCAAGAACATCCAAAAGGATGAAAATATGAAATGTTTGGTTTTCTTCCTTTACACAGTTCATAGGGAGTCTTTTCTAGAATAGGTCTTATAGAGATTCTATTCTGAATGTAACACGCTGTATTTACAGCTTCTGCCCAAAAGTGCTTTGCTACATTAGTTTCATTGATCATGGTTCTGGCCATCTCTTGGAGTGTCCTATTCTTCCTCTCTACAACTCCATTTTGTTGTGGAGTTCTAGGGCAGGAGAAATCATGGGATATTCCATTAGAGTCAAATAATTCTTCAAAATCTTTGTTTTCAAATTCTCCACCATGATCACTTCTGACTCTAACAATTTTAGCATCAAATTCTTTTTGCACTTTGGAGCAGAAACTAGTGAATACAGAGTGAGACTCACTCTTGTGCTTTAGGAATTTTACCCATGTCCAGCGACTGTAATCATCAACAATGACTAGTCCATACTTCTTTCCATTAACTGATGTTGTTTTCACAGGACCAAATAAGTCAATGTGAAGAAGTTCCAGAGGCTTAGAGGTAGAAACAACATTTTTCTTTTTAAAGGATGTTTTTGAAAATTTTCCTTTCTGACATGCTTCACACAGAGCATCTGAAGAAAACTTCAGTTTAGGTAGGCCTCTGACTAACTCGAGTTTATTTAGCTGAGAAAGTTTCCTCATGCTAATGTGGCCCAAGCGTCTATGCCATATCCATTGCTCTTTGTGAACAGACATCAGACATTTAACATTTTGTTCTTTTAAATCAGAAAGATTAATTTTATAAATGTTGTTTTTCCTCTTGCGTGTGAAAAGGACAGAGCCATCGTTCTGATTAATGGCTTTACATGTTTTTTGATTGAAGATTACATCATAACCGTTATCACTTAATTGACTTATGGATAACAAGTTATGCATTAATCCTTCTACATAAAGGACATCAGATATAGAGGGAAGAGTACCATTACCAATAGTTCCGGAGCCTCTGATCCTTCCTTTCTGATCTCCTCCGAAGCCTACAAATCCAGCGTCTTTAAGTTCCAGACTTTGGAACATAGACTTTCTTCCCGTCATGTGTCGCGAGCATCCAGAGTCCAGGTACCATGACTGGTGTCTGAACTTTGCTGCATAGGATATCTGCAACATACACAATCTTATCTTTTGGTACCCAGAATCTCTTGGGTCCTTTCAGATTAGTTTTCCCAGAGTTTCTTATAACTTTGGGTTTTCTAGCATTTTTAAATTTTTGTTCTTGTGTGTGTGTGTAATGATATGAAAAAGGAGATTTAAGTTGGTCACTGGTAGAAGTTTTATCTTCCTTAGGATCATACCCAATTCCTTTTTTATTGTTCTGACTTACTCCATAAATCATGGATGCCATAATACTCCTATCTATCCCATTTTTCAGAAATTCTTGAAAGGCTTCTTCGTATTTATAAATTATTTTATTTGAAGTTTGTGGTGCTTGAGACAACGCTTCTTCTAATTCTAAGCTTTTTCTTTTTGCTCCATCTCTTTCTAGTGTTAAAGATCTGATTGTATCTTCTCGTGCTAGAGTTGTCATCTCAAGTTCACTACATTCTTCAAATTTTGCTTTAAGACAGCCTTTAATGTTTTTAAACTTTTGTTTTAATTTCTGATATGAGCTAAGAGTTTCTGACAAACAAGATTCTAGATCAGATCGAGAAAGTTCAGAAAATACCTCTTCAGATTCTTCATCTGAGCTACTCCTGGATGTGGTAGCCATAAGTGCCACATTGGCCTGTTCATCAGAGTCAGATTCTGATGATCCAGATTCACTATCATCCCAGGTAGCCATCAGTCCTTTCTTTGTCCTGAAGGTATTTTTCTTGAAGCTTTCTTTTCTAGGGTTGTCTTTCTTTAGCTTGGGGCATTCATTCCTGTAATGACCTGTTTCTTTACATTCATAACAGGTAATATCTTTGTTAGATTTACCTTTTGAAGTTGATTCTGATCGATCCCCTCTGGGTTTTGATCTTCTGAAGTTGTTGTTCCTCTTTTTCCAGAGTTGCTTAACTCTTCTGGTTAGTAGGGACAATTCTTCTTCATCATCAGAGTCTTCTGGTTCAGAGTTGTCAGCATCTTCAGTTTCTGCCTGGAGAGCTTTGGTTCTGTCAAGTTTGCGTCTTTCAGGTCTGGACTTTAATGCTACAGACTTGTTCCTTTTCTGAGGCTCATCTTCCTCTAGTTCTATCTCATGGCTTCTGAGAGAACTGACAAGTTCTTCAAGGCTAATATTGTTCAGATCCTTTGACAGCTTCAGAGCAGTAACCATAGGTCTCCATTTCTTTGGCAGACTTCTGACTATCTTTTTGACATGGTCTGCAGTTGTGTATCCTTTGTCTAGAACCTTGAGACCTGCAATCAGAGTTTGGAATCTAGAGAACATTGCCTCTATGGCTTCATCATCCTCCATTTTGAAGGCTTCATATTTCTGGATAAGCGCCAGAGCCTTTGTCTCTTTGACTTGAGAGTTTCCTTCATGAGTCATCCTCAGAGAGTCAAGTATGTCTTTGGCTGTTTCTCTGTTGGTGATCTTTTCATACTCGTTGTAAGATATAGCATTTAGGAGTATGGTTCTGGCCTTGTGATGATTCTTGAAAACTCGTTTCTGATCATCTGACATCTTACTTCTGGGAACTTCAGCTCCATCCTCTGTGACAGGAGGTTTGTATCCATCTGTGACAATGTCCCAGAGTTCAGCATCATAACCCAGAAAGAAACTTTCAATTCTATCTTTCCAGTAGTCAAACTTTTCTCCATCAAAAACAGGAGGCTTAGCATTGTAACTATCTTTTTCATTTGAGTGGGCCATAGTTTTTCTCGTACTGGATCTCTCTACACTGTTAAGTGTTTGATTAGAAAATCAATAACAGAGCCGGAGCTCTGATACCAATTGAAGGTGAGAAAAACAAGAAAGGGGGGATTTGAATTGTTTGGAAAAATAAGCGCTTTTTCAAAATGAAAATCACACAAGGATTTTATACTGGTTCGCTTATAACACAAAGCTACTCCAGTCCACCCGGCCGAGGTGATTTCGCCTTCAACAAGGACTTAATCCACTAATCTTGAAAGATTACAAACAACGTCTAAGAGAAAAATCTCTTAGTCCTCTCAAGTATACAGACTACACAGAGTCACTTGAGGAAATCAACAAACAATAGATGAAAGATTTATGTAATCTAGAGTGCTTCTAAGAAAGCAAATATTACAATAGTAAGAACAAAGTGATTCACGTTATAAGCAAAAGCTTCGTGAAGATTTTAAGAGAGCAAGAGTGTTTTTCTTGTGCGTTGGTGTTTCAGTATAATTTTGGCTTGTTGGCTTGCTGATGCGTCAAAGTTGATTGCAGCCCATTTTATATATCAGTTGAAGTAGTAGTTGAAACTGGTGGATATTAAAATGAATTTACGACATCACTTAAATAGCTTCTGCAGGATAACTTTCTCTCCTTGAAATGACTACTTACCACAAGTAGTATCTTCTTTATTGAAATTGGAGATTAACGTCTCTTTCTTAATTAGGAAAACCATTTGCAAATCTTTACTTGACTTTAACGTTACTCTTTCATGATTAGCAATTCCATGCTCAGAGTATTTGTGTTTCTGGAGAATCTTGGAATCTTGCTTCTGATGTTAATCTCTTGTGAGTTCAGATAGATTCTTCAGATAGCGCTGATAACTTCTGGAAGTTAGAGATAGCGTTGTTCAGAGTCAGAACATCTAGAGCTTACTTCTTGTTCAGATGCTTCTGATACTTTGCTGTTTTGCTCAGAGTTAGACTTTCTTGAACGTGTTTCCACTTCAGATGCTTCTGATCATATGATAATATGCTTCTGATCTGGTTCTGTATCTGATGACATCATCAGATTTCTTCCTTCTTTCTTTAGAATCCTGCACACTTGGAAACTTTTCGTTAGGGTGCCATTTTTGGTTTCATCCTTTGTTATCATCAAAATCAAGGAATCTGTTGTAGAATAATTTTTGTTCTTACAGTTGTGACTTCTACATAAGTCCAATTACGATTGCTTAACATAGCGCTAAATTTGCCTTATGACACACTAACTACTAACACTAACTATTACTCATTAACATTTACTTTTGCTCTTTACTTTTATGCAATTTACTATTCTTGCACATATTATCCATTTGTTTTTTCCTTTGCTCACTTGAGCACATGTTTATGTTAATGCAATTTGCCTTTTGCTCACTTGAGCACATAATTGTGTATATACTATTGTGTTTGTGTTTTGATTGATGGTTATGAACCAAATGCAAAAAATGGACAAAAGGACTTAGACTTTAGGACCTTCCCTATGCAAAATGGAGTCAAAGAGCAACTAGGCCTTATGCCTTTAGAGTGCTATAAATGTCAAAGAGCAACTAGGCCTCATGCCTTTAGAATGCTTAAAGCTTGAAGATGAACATTGAAAGGACCATATTCTAAACTCCCTCTTGTCCATTCTTTGATTGTTAAATAGAACCTTTTGATATGTGTGTTTCTTTGTGCTAGGGATTTCCACTTGAGTCAAATTGAGGAACCATTACCATGAGCTCCTAAGAGAGAGAGATTCAAGATACATTGAGGAACCTTCCAAGAGTTCATTTGATTGTTGATTGCTTGAGTTTATGCTTATGTGATTGCTTATTCCAAAGGATGGGAGCTACTTGGATCATCCATATGATCTCAAGAAAGGAACTTCTTTTGTGGTTTTGTTTCTTATCCCTCACCTTTTGCATTGGTTAGGATCTTAGCCATTCTTCTTCTTCCCTCCACTCTAACCCAAGCCAAAGCTTTTGTGCAAACATTTAATACTTGTTTTCAACATTAGAAACCTAAGCCTTATGCTTTTGATTTTCAAACTCCTTTTTCTTAATACTCATTTTGAATTGAATCTCTAAGTCAACTTTGACCAAATTTTGTATATACTTTTCATTGGTAAATATAACCCATTCAAATGTCTTTTGTGGTTTCAATGGCCACTTTCTTAATCAAATTTTCCATAACCTTTAGCTATTAGGTTTGAGTTATCCTTGTGACAGATGTAATACTCACCTATATCCTTAGTGATGGACAATGAGTCTTCCTTGCTTATTATAGGGTTAACCCCTCACTAGCATGTTGAAGCTATCCTCACATGGTGGATTTGTGGTTTTGGGTTAAGTTTTCTCCCTGGGATAACAAAAGACCTTAAGGCTTTTGGACCAATCAATTCACCAACTCATTTTGAGATTTTTACCCCGAACTACGAGGTTTTGATCCTAATCTTTTTTTTAAGATGGTACGTAGGCAATGGGTTTATCCATCCAAACACAAAATGTAAATAACTTGTATATTCTTTTCTCATCTCTTCAATCATGTTTGCACAAACAAATTTTTCACAAAATACCAACCTTACAACAAGTATGAAAAGGGCTCCCTAGGAGTACCTAGGATATTTTGGGTGCCTAACACCTTCCCATTGCATAACCAACCCCCTTACCTAGATCTCTGACTCTCTTTTACTAGTTTTTTATTCGATAAAACTTTTAGGTTTTTGTTCGCTTTCTAACCATTCCTTTGGATAAATAGAAGTGCGGTGGCGACTCGACTTGTATGGTTTACCTTGGATTTAGTCAATATCTCTAATGGTAACGAATACCCCGCTACAGAAACCTCTGACTTGCTTCTCAGTTTTGGGCGCATGCATTTCTTGTATTTCTTTGACTTTGACAGGATCAACTTCAATACCCTTCTCGTTGACAATAAAGCCCAACAACTTACCAGAACGAACACCAAAAGTACACTTATTGGGATTCAGGCGGATTTTGTACTTCCTCAAACGCTGGAATAACTTCAACAAATGCTTAACATGTTCTTCCTCATCATTTGATTTAGCAATCATATCATCAACATAGACTTCAATCTCTTTATGCATCATATCATGAAAAAGAGTGGTCATAGCTCTCTGGTACGTTACACCAGCATTCTTTAAACTGAAAGGAATCACTCTATAATAGAATGTTCCCCAGGGTGTAATGAATGTGGTCTTATCCATATCTTCAGGTGCCATCTTGATTTGATTATAATCGGAAAATCCGTACATAAAAGAAAAGACTTTGAATTTAGTTGTATTATCTACTAAGATATCAATGTATGGCAGAGTAAAATCATCTTTCGGACTAGCTTTGTTCAAATCTCTATAATCAACACACATACGGACTTTTCCATCTTTCTTAGGAACAGGCACAATATTGGCCACCCACTGCGGATACTCGGCGGTAACAAGAAAACCAGCATCAATCTACTTCTGGACTTATTCTTTGACCTTTACCGCCATATCAGGATAAGTTCTCTTCAACTTCTGCTTGACCAGCGGGAATTCTGGCTTCAACGGAAATCTATGCTCCATAATCTCAGAATCCAAACCAGGCATGTCTTAATAGGACCAAGCAAACACATGAATACTCTCGAAGAAGATCAATCAACCCCTTCTTAGCTTCTGGACACAATTGAGACACAATCTTGACTTCCTTCACATCATCTTCGGAACCCAAGTTGACTAGCTCAATCTGCTCCTCGAACGATTGAATGGCTTTTTCCTCATGCTCAAGTAAACGAGATAATTCATCAGATACTTCTTCATCATCAGTTTCTTCCTCAGCCTCAAACATAGGGAAATCAAAGTTTGGAGAGGGAATAGGATCATTGTATTCAATGGGTTTGGGAACCAACCTTCATAATGATTTGATATTTTGATTTTAGAGAAGTGAATTGTGACCAAATATTACGCAGATGGAAGTTTATTATTTATTTATGTTTTGTTTTTTTGTGATTACCATTTTCAGAAAAGTAAAAAGTAAAAATAAAACATCATAGATATGGATGAATAAAATTGTATTCCATTGATGATAATTGAAATGCCTAACAATGTTCACTTCTCCCTTAGGCATAAGAGAAGGATTTTTGTTAAAATGAAAACAAATTACTTAGAGCGGTGAACAACGATAAGAACATCAACAGCAACCCAGTTGTTGCAAGTCTGGCCATGCGTCACAAAGTTGGCACAAGCTTCGTCTTTATCATCATCATCCTCGATCACAACAGCTGAGTGTTGATCATTACCATGAATGAACCCTCCACTGTGGAAACTCGATTACACATCTTCAGCTTTGACATTGAATGACCCTAGTTGGAATCCCAATTCGGACCTATTCTTATTCTCGGAAATTTCTACCATGCAACCCCATTGACCAGTGTTGCCAATCTCAATAGCTTTCTGGGCATCCTTTAAAAAAGACATGGGTGCCCCAGTTCTCTTCACTTCAGCAATAGACAAGGCTTGGAACGAAGTTCTAACCTCCTCCTCAACTTTAACATAAGAAAAGGATGACAGATGGCTCACCAAAAGTGCCTTCTCTCCACCAACAACGACAAGCTTGTCGTTCTTCATAAATTTAAGCTTCTGGTGTATAGTAGATGTTATAACTCCTGCCTCATGAATCTATGGCCTTTCCAATAAACAGCTATAGGCCGGGTGGATATCCATTACTTGGAAAGTAATATGGAAATCACTCTGACCTATCTTGACTGGAAGGTCCACTTCACCAATGACGGTTTTACGAGAACCATCAAACGTTTTGATAATCACACCATGGTACCTCATAGGGGCACCTTGATAGGAAAGTCTGGACAAATTCGACTTCGAAAGCACATTCAGAGATGAACCAATATCAACCAACACATTAGACAGTGAGTTCTCCTTGCAGTTCATAGAAATATGGAGTTCTAGATTGTGATTTCTGCCTTCCTCAAGAAGCTCTTCATCACAAAAGATTAGATTATTGCATGAAGTAATATTAACAACAATATGGTCAAACTGATCCACAGTAACATCGTGTTCAACATAGGCTTGCTCTAGCACTTTATGCAATGCCTCTCGGTGTGCTTCTGAATTCATTAATATAGATAGTACTGAAATCTTTGACGGAGTTTGGAGCAACTGCTCCACCATATTGAACTCACTCATCTTTATCAACCTCAATACTTCATCATCATCACTAGGCTTCGGCTGCTGGATTCACCGGACTGACATACTGGAGCACTAACTGGATTTACCACAGGCACATCCACCTTCTTACTGATTGTGACATCCTCTACCTCCCTCGGAAAGACCGGACCGAAGACACGGCCACTACGGGTCACCTTTGCAATATCAGTTATACTTACCACAGAATTTGCTACGGGTAACAGAATTTCTTGACCATTCTCCACCATTGTGGCGTTATATTGATAAGGCACATCTTTATCAGATGCGTACGGGATAAGGCCCGCTAACCGTATTACTAATGGCGATAATGATCTATTAACATTGTTGTTGCTGCTGCTATCAAACTGAATCACTACCCGCTCAGGGGTCTTGAATACAGGAATAATCACATTCACATCATCTATATCCCTCGACTATTGAATCTGGATTACATTCTCGTACATCAACCTCTGGATATCCCTCTTGACGATCATACACCCACTGGGGTTCACACTATAGATTGCACAACTATCATGGTCGTGCTCACAATCACTGATCAAATACAATGTTCTATGAATCTCCACCAGAGACCTACGTATACGCCGTACATCAAATACTCAGATATTTCCTGGATAACCATCCATCATGTTGACAGTAGCACTACCATGAGTAGGCAATGGATTGGATTTCACATTAGGCGCACGGTCCTCAAAGGACACCATCCCACTCTTCACGAGATTTTGTACTTCATACTTCAACGGGTAGCAGTTCTCAATGTCATGGCCAAGGGCTCCCTGGTGAAAGGCACAACGGAGTTCAGGTTTGAACCACCATGGAAGTGGCTCGGGGATTTGCGGTGGATTTCTAGGTTGAAGTAGGTTCTTGAGAACCAAAGATGGATATAATTCTGCGTAGGACATAGGAATGGGGTCAAAAGAGACCTTCTTCCTCTCAAAGTTTTGTGGTTGATTATTGTTGTTGTTGTAGCTGGTTCTTTGTTACGGTTGTTGTTGACGTTGTTGTTGTTAAATTGGAACAGATTGATTGTTGGAATTGTTGGAAAACGCGGGAATCAATGAAGAAACTTGATGTTGATGTGGACGCGGTTTAGAACTCCTTCTGACATGAGGCCTCCTCTGCCTCCCCACAGATACTGAATTAGTTTCCCCCTTATTCCTCTTGGATAAACCACTCCCATACTTCTTACTAGACGACGCTTCTTCCTTGGACAGACGTCCTTCACGAACTCCCTCTTCTAACCTCATCCTCATGTTTACCATTTTGGTAAAGTCACTAGGGGCATTGGCAATCATACGTTCGTAATAAAATGAACTCAGGGTCTTCAGGAAAATCTTCGTCATCTCTTTCTCTTCCAATGGAGGATTAATCTGAGCAGCAAGTTCTCTCCATCTCTGAGCATACTCTTTAAATGTCTCTTTATATTTCTGAGACATAGACATCAACTGGTCTCTATCAGGCGCCATATCAACGTTGTATATGTACTGCTTAACAAAATTTTCACCCAAATCGTTGAACAAACGAATACTTGCACTGTCTAGCCCTATATACCATTTCAGAGCAACACCAGTCAAACTGTCTTGAAAGTAGTGAATTAGTAACTGATCATTATCAGTTTGAGTTGACATCTTTCTGGCGTACATGACAAGGTGACTTAACGGACAAGTATTTCCCTTATACTTTTCAAAGTTGGGGACTTTGAACTTCATCAGGATTTTTACGTTTGGCACTAGGCAGAGCTCAGCAGCACTCTTACCAAACAGGTCTTTTCCTCTCAATATTTTCAACTCCTTTCGCAGCTCAAGGAACTGATCCTTCATTTTATCCATCTTCTCATATACATTTGGGCCCTCAGATGGCTCAAAATGGTAGATGGTGTCCTCAACACGAGGCAAAGTATGAACAACTGGTGGCAGCATAGACATGATCGGGCTAGATGTCGGTATAGAGACAAAGGTGGGTGAAAACCCTTCAGGCATAAAGTTTGGTGGCATTCCCCATGAGAATCCAGCAGGCATGGATAGACCAGGTTGACTAGCAGCAACGGGAACAGTTGAGATAGAAACCTCATAAATGATAGTCCTCTGGGGAGGAGTTGAGGGATTTGGTGAAGATTGATTTTGTGCAGCAAGAACAAACCTCGTCATGGCAGTCAACCGTGCAATCTCATCCTTCAGTTCTCTATTCTCTTATTCCAAATGTTCCACGATCTTGGGTTGATTGGCGCGAGTGTTGTATCGGTGAGTCAGCTTGGCTGAAGCACAGAAGAATAATTTATAAGACAATCTGGCGAAAGAAAACCTGTTATGCAAATGATGCATGAAATGCAATGTTTTTATTTTTTTATTTTCAAGGAACACATAAAGTTCTTATTTGCAAATATATTTAAATAATAACAGCAATGACAATTTGATTGACCATAAAATCTCTTTTTATTCATATAATTTGGAAGGATTACACTGAGTACAATTTCAGAAACCAAAGTACAAATACAAGAGAAAAGGAAACTAATCATCCTAAGGATCCCCTAGCAACATTGTCAGATGATCTGGCTGTAGGCGTGTACTTCCTTTGGATGCGGCGAATCTCGGACTCAAAAGATGTCTTCATCTGAGCCTTCTCAAGGACAAGCTGATCAACAATCTTCTTCCAAGCACCTAAAGGCTGAGGCATACTAGAGGAAGGTGGACCCTCTGGCTCTCTCTGTCTCTTCATTGCTCAATCTTCAAGAAGTTCAATAAGCGCATCTTTGTCTTTCGACTCAAGCTGCAACTCCTTATGCTTTCGAATCAAAGCATGGAATTGTTTTTCCCACGTATCTTTCTCTTGCTTCATCTTGGTGAGTGCGTCTTCCAACTCCTCTACATCTTGGTTAGGGAGAGTTGATGGCTCAGCCACAACCAAAGACATAGGTCTTTCACAGGCGTACGACATCTTCAGCTCCAAAGCTCTCTTCTTCACCCAAATAGTGTAAGCTTCCAAAGCTACACAGTTGCATGGACTAAGCTCGGATCTTCCTTTCCTATGCATATTATGCCAAGCATGTATCATCTTATGCTTTAAATGTTGGGGATCTTTACCCTCTTGATAGAAAAGATCTTCTAACTGAGTGTTATTAGGTTTGTCTCTCAAGGGGAACCCAAGTTGACGACGAGCCAAAGCAGGGTTGTAGTTGATTCCTCCTTGTGTACCAATGAGGGGCACATTAGAGAATTCACCACAACTGTCAATAATATCCAAGCTACTCAATATAGAATCATACCAAACAATATCATCATTAGTGAGAGACATAACGCACAATAAACCACTTATACAGAAAAGGAACACAACGCACAATAGTTCCACCACCTTTAGAATTCCTCAAATCCAAAGAGAAATACATATCACCCAACAGAGTAGGTACAGGGTTCCCAATCAAGAAGATTCTAATGGCGTTAACATCAACAAAACTGTAAACGTTAGGGAACAAATCGAAACCATAGATGAGCAACACAAAGATGGCTTCAAAAGCATCCACACTACCGGCTTGAGCAAAGACGGTAGCTTTTCCAATGAGAAACTCAGAAGTCAGCCCAAACACTCCTCCTTTCTTCATCCAATGAGTCTCAATCTCAGACTTCTTCAGATGAAGAGCTTCAGTTATAATATGAGATTTGGGAATCTCCTCCAATCCACTAAAAGGCACCTTATGAGAAATAGGTATTCTCAAGAGATGGGCATACTCCTCTAACATAGGCATAAGTTGATAATCGGGAAAAGTGAAGCACCGGTAGAGAGGGTCATAAAACTGAACCAAAACACTCAGGAGTCCTTCAACTACATCAACAGATAATACAGATAAAAGCTTCCCATGACGTTGCTTGAAGTCCAAGGGATCTAATACAAAGGATGACAACTTCCTTAGCTCTTTCAAATCAGGACATCTGAAACCGTACTTCTTAGTGTTCCTTCGTCCATAATCCATGATCTGAAAATTTGCAAATAAGACCTCAGTTCCTTGAAGTTATTTTCGTATGATGAATGTTATGATGTGCATGAATGCATGAATGCAACAATCACAAATAAGGGATCATACACAAGGAAAACACAAACAAAGGTCAAGGGATGAATCAAGTCATTGTCAAGATCAATCATCCATTTTGGTGGATTATAGTCTTCACCTTATCAACACCCAAGTTACATTGATATTGACAAGACTTGATCGGATCAACCAAGAATCAAATGGTTTGTTGCGAGTCACGAGCGTGGAGTTAGGTTAAGAACCATCCCAAAGGAGTCTACTGAGGATAAAAACCTGTAGATCATGTTTTATGAGAGTTTCCAGAGTCTTAATTCCATCTATCGGATATTACAGGTTAGGATGACTGACTCATCAACCCATAATATTCTCAAGAGAAACTCATCTGAGTGTAGTATCACGTAAAAACTGTTATCAGGTCTACACCTAAACAGTCTCCGCACTATGTCCTAAATAGGCCAAGTCGGGTTAAATGCTCCATGGTCCTCAGCTTCTTGGACCCCAAATCAGAGAAAGTAATGTCTAACCACAAATAACTTGTATGACATTAGTAACTCCAAAAGGGTCTCCACTGAGTAGATGGGTCTCAAGTCAACTTGTTAAGGACTACTCCACACAAGTCGAACATGATTATACCATCCTCCTATCTTAATTGCACTCAAGTTCGCGTTAGAACTTATCTCACCACTCAGAGATCTCCAAGCACAACAAATAGATTATATCACACAAACAAATATACAAACATCAAATATAAAAATATATATACACCTAAAAAAGTAGGCTAAACCCACTGAGGACTACTCCTCAGCAGAGTCACACTTAATTTCTGTAGCGGTAAATTCATGACCATTAAGCTATGGATAAACTTAACGTCAATAAAACCAGAGTCACCACCGCGCTTTTATTGTTTCCAAAGGAAAAGGGAAAAGTGCGAACAAAACCCAAAAATAAGAAGTTTTCAAATCAAAACTAATAAAATGCCAGAGATTACAAGTAAGGGGGTTGGTTACACAGAGGGAAGGTGTTAGCACCCAAAGTGTCCTAGGTACTCCTAGGGAGCCCTTTTTTATGTGTGTAGGTGTTTTTGGTATAAATGATGTTTGAGAAAAATATAGTGTGGGGTGAGAAAAGAATTCATTGATTATATTTTTATGTTTGACAAGACCTTAGGACTTGTGCCTATGTGCCAACATAAAAATGAGGGATCAAAACCTCATAGTTCGTGGTATCAATTTCAAAATATGTGGATTGCTTTTAATCAAAATTTAAGTTAAAAGAGGCACCAAGGGCCCAAGAGTTTGAATGAGTGTTAGTTCTTTTTGTCTTTTGAAAATTTAAGTCAATATGATTAGATCTATTTACAAGTTTGATTTAAGAAAAGCGTTTAAAAATGCAATGGCATAAGGCCAAAGTTTCTATTTGAAATAGGTCTAAGTTTGAAATCACAAGCAAAGAAGGTTTTCGAAAAGGGGAAGAGAATTTGAAATTTAATAAGCGGAAGGAGATGAAGAGACTAAATCTAAGCATAAAATTAAAAGTTAAGAATTGAAAAGATCTAACCAATGGGATGCAATCCAACAGACAAGAATGTCATATAGAAAACCCACTTTCCCTTTGGACTTTGAATAAATCAATAATCAGCAAGCAATTAGCAATATTAGACATCATGAAGATCAAGGCATCAAATAAAGATGTCCACATCCAAGCAAGCAAATCCCATAGCTAGCAGTCTTCTTTGTCTTATCCTGTATCAGATGAAATGCTCCTTGATTAACTCAGAATAAAGTATTAGACACAAGATCAAAGTAACAGTTGTATCAAGACCATGTAGCAGATGAATTCAAGTGGATCCCAATACTTGCTTAATATGAAAGCTCAAACCACAATATTTGGTCTCAGAAATGTTGGCATTGGCCAAGTCCTTTTGCATATGAATGTTGCCTAATCCTAAGTCCAAAAGTTCAGATCAAACCCAACAGTCCACACAAATAGTTTTTAGGGTTTTTTTGTTATTTATTAGGTATTTTAAGGTCCTAAGACCACAAACACAAACAAAATACACAAACAAATATATACAATCACAATGTATGGCTCAAATGAGCAAAGTGAAAATGGCATAAACATAAACAAGTTAAATGATATGTAAATGACAAATGAATGGTAAATGACTTGAAATTAAATTGCATAAAAATAAATAACTTGAAAGATAAAGCAATATTAATAAGAATAGTCAAATGTTAGTCAAGGTTAATTATATGTTAGTGATATTTTGCTTTTCAATTGATTAAGTCATTCTTTGGAGAACACTCAACCATCTATTCACAAGCATGGATCCTTAAACCAAGACATCTTCCGAAGGAAGGAAAAAAGGCCAAGTTTCCACACAATACCATGAAAGATGGGAGACTTACAATCTCATTTACTAGAATGTTATGCCTTTTAGGGTCAAATTTAGCTCTATGTTAAGAAATCGTAATTGGACTTACGTAGAAGTCACAACTATCTAAGGTTGGGCAATAAAAATTTAGGTGCTAATGCATGTTAGAGATTTGGTATAATGAACCAAACTCCTAAAACATACCACACACTAAAAGAAAAGATCAAAATGGATGGACCTATCTCATCCATACTTGTATTGGTTCATCTAACACAAGGTTATTGATGAACCAATTAGCCTTGGGATCTTGAGATTTCATTGGTCAATGAGAGGGATGGGAAAGAATAGGATGAAGATGAAGAGGGGGGAGATGAGATAAACACAAATTGGTCATGGGAGGAACTTTATCAAATTAAAATTATTCATTCATTTTGGGAGATGAAATGTACATTTCATCAATCCCCTAAATCCAATGGGTTTAATCCAACAAAAGTCAAATCAACCCTGACAAAGGCCTAAACACATAGTCAAACATCAAAAGACCATAAAAATGGCTCAACATAATTTTTTCACATAATTAATCAATTAAAAATGCATTTAAATTCAATTTAATTTGGTTAAAACCTAAAATCTCTTCAAAACACCAAATAAATGGCCAAGAGATTTATCCTAGGCCAAACAAGGTCAAAGGACCTTAGAGTTTCATGATTTTTGAAAAGTCAGAAGTATTTTTAAACAATTAAAAATATGCACAAAAACAATTAATTCATGAAAAATATCAAAATTAATCCAAAAAATAATTTTAATTCAGAAAATGAAAGAGGAAAATATTTAAATATTTTTGATGAAAGTCCCATATTTTTTGGATTAAAAATGAAATTATTATGAATTAAACAAAATAAATGGAATAAACATAAATTCAGAAATTAAAAAGAAAATCAAAAAAACAAGGGTCATCAGATCTCCCTCATTAATTGAGGTGGCAGATTTGAAGGTCACACGCACGCGCTCTACCATGGTCTTTAGTCAACTTGTTGTACGCGTGGTATGCAAAGGCAATGACTGAGATTATAATGTGAGATCATGATCTAATGGCTTTGGACACGCCAACAGATCACCGGAGCCCTAGCTCTGGTCTTCTTCTCCGGTGGACCTCATCGGACTGGTCCACCACCAACCACCATGAAAATAAAAAACAAGGACATGGATTCAAAGAAAAAATGCTCAGGAGCTCGAATCTGACCTCAATTTTCTCCAATTCCCAGTATATAAAAAGATACAGGGATTTGAATTTTGAGGATTATGAACTGAGTTGCTTCGATTTGACCTCAAAGCAACTCAATCTTGTTGCCTATATTGGTTGGACTTCAGCCAACCAAAAATCACAAAGAATGGTGAAGAATTGAGAGAGAATCAAAGAGATGAAGTTTTTGAAAAATCACCTTCGAGTTGCTTCAAATTCACTTGATCTTGATTTGGATTTGCTTGCTTTCTCTTCCTCTTGCTTATAGTGATCAATTGAAATAAAAAGGGCAATGAATTCTTGGAGTTTGAATTTCCAAAACAGAAGATGAATTCAACTCGATTTCAATTGAAATCTTCAAGAATTCTATGAAATGGAGGGTTTGGATTGTTCTGGCAAAGGTTGGGCAATGCGTTGATGAAGTTCTGAGCTCATTGCACTTGTATTTATAGGGTTATCACATGCTTTCCACACACTTCCATTTGAAATCCAAAATTAGCAACTTTGCATCATGAGCTTGCATGACCGTGTACAAAGCCCAAAGAATCATTTGAAAAGGTCCACAATCGTGCATAGGTCATGCTGAAAGCAATGCATTAAGCCATGCAATGTTGAAATGAGTTTGGTCATGAGATCCTTCCAAATGGTACCATGCATTACACTCATGCGTAAGTCCTTCATTATTTGGTCAAATGAGATAATCTTGGACTTTTTGGAAAGGTGAGATTAGGGGGAACAACTTTCATGTTGAACCCTTTTCCATTTTAAGCTTGGATCATGATAAACTTTAAGGTGGAAGCTTGGGAAATCAAATATATATGAAATTTTTCTAAGTACCAAGTCAAATGTTCACTTCTTCCGCCTTGAATAACTTTTTCTATGGACTTCAAATGGACAAAGTTCCTTCATAAAAGTTGTAGATATTTCAAACCTATTAAATTTTGTCACCAATTTGACCTTATTTTTATTTGGAATTAAGGAGATATGCATTTTAGAAGTTGAGGAAAATCACTTGTTCAATGGTAGTGGCCCAAAATGACCTATAATGTTTCCTCTTGCCACATGCATTTACAAGTTTAATTTGAACTTCCTCCAAACATCAAAGTTGAAGTATACATCTTTAATTTGATAGTGGAATTTGAATTTATTTCATCTCATAAAAATTGAGCATGTTATGGTCTTGGGAAGTTGACCTCCTAACTAGGGTTCAGACAAAATAGCCTATAATCTTTCACCATAAAGAATGACCTTCCAAGAAAAACTAGATCTTGACTTTAACCTGAAATTTGTTTGGAATGTCAAAAGGAGTAACATTTCTCTTTGAATCATTTTCATATGACAAAAATTACAGGAGATAGGGTCTAGGGAACCCTAGTTTTGACTAGTTGACTTTCTCTGGTCAACCACCATGAACCATCTTGCTAGCTTGACATTCTCTTGACTTTTGGGACTAATGGAGGATCATATATGTGTAATATGATGTAATATGAAGTATCCCTTGAAATATTTGATCAATTGATGAAGAAACTTATTGAGGAAGTCACACAAGGAACCCAAATGAATTAGGGTTTCCAAGGCAAACAAACTTCAAACTCTTGATGAATTCTTGATCAAAATGATATGTGAAGACCATGGGTACAAATACATGATGTCTTGAGTCAATTTAAACCATCTATTTATTGGTCTCCTTGCATTGAGGGTCTTAAACCCTAAATATGAGCTTGATGGAGCATGGGTGAACTCACACACTACCTACAAAAGCAAAAAACTAAACATGGACATATTTTTGGTATTTTTGTCAGTAAATAATGAAAAATAAAGTATGATACAATAAAATGTGCTTGGTGATCTCTCTCAATGCAAACCCAATGAATGAGAGGTAAGGAGGGTGCCAAGGTATGATCCCAAAGACAATGCATCTGATGAGATAGCATGAGGGATCTTAGGGTCAAAATTAGGGTCTTACATCAACCACTTTGAGCCTTGAAGTTAGTATTTCTTTCGGAACTAAAACTCTTAATTTTAACCAGGGGCAGGGGTAGTTTGTTCAGTTAATCCGACTTTGCATTTAAATTATAAGAGGAAACATCCCACTTAAAGAGATCAACCATATGCTTGAAGTGTCGAAGTAGTTGTGAAAAACCCAATATTATAGCGGTTATTCCTCAATAACCAATAACATGGCAGTCACAATTTTTCAAAAAAAGAAGAAGAAAAAGCTCGCTAAGTCAAACACCTCAAAGAAAATGACTTAGGCAAAAATTAGGGCATCCTGGTGGACCAAAGGCTTCAAAGAAGTGGTCCAAGCAAAAATTAGGGATATAAAAATATCAATCAAAAGAGGTCACTAAATCCTCAACGAAAACAAAATAAGGTGACTGTCATTTCAAGAAAATCTCATCTTGAATCCTCATTTTCACCTTCACACCTTCGAAGTCGAATGTGTGTATTGAATTAACTGAATGTAGGAATTGGAGATCATCAAGAAGAAAGGGTGGGCTAAAATTAAATTTGATCGCACCATCTTGCACACTATGAGTGACTAGATCATCA
This sequence comes from Lathyrus oleraceus, assembly GCF_024323335.1. Classification (NCBI taxonomy): domain Eukaryota; kingdom Viridiplantae; phylum Streptophyta; class Magnoliopsida; order Fabales; family Fabaceae; genus Lathyrus; species Lathyrus oleraceus. Next base: position 108,352,482 of record NC_066583.1, read on the forward strand.
TTGTGTTCTTATTAGTGACTCGTTCATTGTATTTCACCTAATCATATCAATAAATTTTGATTTCAAATTTTTGCATAAGCACTGCATTAAAATTACCATTTTTGAATGAATAATCTTATTTGTGAGTCAGCACTTAGCATCAAAGAAATTCCAACATTATACAGTTGAGGAACTTGATAAAGTGAAAGAAGTCCAGTCAGGGGAAAATAACTTTTAGTATCATTTAATCCGAGCCAATCACCCTAAGGTTCATTCAGCCAAGAGTAATTTGCTTCAAGACTCAGAGAGGGGCAAGCCACCTCAGAAGTTCATTGAGTCTAACTATCCAAAGATAGTCAATCAGAAGTCTACAATTCCAGGTTTTGGTTAATTAGGGTCAGATCACTACGGTATTCAAACATTGGGGCAAGCCATCTCGAGATCGTCTCCTGTCAAGTTGTTTCAAACTCATTTTCAAGGTGAACATTTTCAAAGACCCGGTAGACTGGGGCAAGATGAGCCACAGAAGGGCAGACCCCCTTCATGCTTTCAAACTTCCTAAACAAATTCTGCCATACATCAACAACTATTGGGTCTGAGACGAGTGCCCGAAAGTCATGCTAGCATGGTTCATTAATCCTTTGAAAGGACCCCATTGGCTAAGTTATGGTTGTCAAGCTTGATAGAATTCTCCTTTGACAACATTTATCATAAGATATTTGGTTGAGTTTTTGGTGTTAAGGAATCATGACCTCCATAAAAAGCCTTTACAAACTCCCAGTCCATTCAAGTGTCAACATTTTCATATCATGATCATTCATGTATCATGCATAAAAACAAATTCAAATCATGCATAGACGAAATGTACTTCGTTCTCGTTTTTCATTGACCCGAGTCTTGCTGTTGATCCTATATCCTTTAACCTCTAATTCCAAGTTTGTCTTTGGTGCCCTTAAACCATCATTCAGTTTTCGCAGTCATTTTCAAGCCCAACTCACTTGGCACCTATAAAAAAATTTGTCCATGACGTTCATTTCCTTTTTGGATTATTCGATGAATTTCCGGATTACTCCTTTGTTTATTGATGTATTTCCATAACTTATCTGATGTATTTCCATATCTTTCCTCACATACCTGATGTATTCTCAAATATGTATGTCTTGTATTCTGATGTATTTCCATAATTTCCACAATGTATTATCGGATGTGTCTGTATTCTGATTTATTTCCAAAATATCACTTGTAATTCCGATGCATTTCTAGAATTCGTTTCTTTTACTCTCCGATGAATTCCCAGACATGTCATTTTTGTTCTGACTCACTTCCAAGACCTCTATGTCATTCCCTAACATTATCTCAAGACTCATTGGTGTCTCCTAAAAGTCAGTTGTTAGTAGGCATTATTCCAAGCTCAGTTGTTACAAGAACTCATTTTAAACCCAATTGTTGTTGGCATCACTGTCACTCTGTTTGTAAATACAATCGTAATTGGTATTTGAAGTTTGGTTGTCGCCAAGTGATGCGGTGTTTCGCAAGTATACGAACGCGTCAGAGTAATATAAAAGATTGTCGAATCCACAGAGACCAAGTGTCAATCTATCGTTATCTATTATTATGGTGTTTATCAAAGGCAATCAAAATAGGTGTTTTTGGAATGGGCGATGAAAAGTAAAGTATTGAAATAAATTTAATTAATAAAGACAGGGTCGAATGTAATTCACGTAATCAATTAATAATCCAAGTACTTGCTAATAGAACTACTTATGGGCAATGTTTCCTACTTTGAAAAGAACTAATTTAACGGGAACTGTCGCTTTCGCGTATTCAGAACCGAGTTGTACTCCCTAATCAAACCCTTTTATTGTCACTTATAAAAAGGCGCGCATTGCGTTAGAGTAGTAAACCTATTTTTAAGAAATATAGTATCTTGACTAAGTTGAAAAGTATTATAACCTGGATTTCTTAACCAAAAGAGGTTCTCACGAACCAGACTCTAAACTTATAATGCGTCCGAAAATAGTTTTAAAATCTCTTTTCTTCTTAATGTTAAAATCTCCTAATGAACTAAACAAAGCGCTTTCGCTGTTTTTGAAATAGTTAAAAACAATTAAGTTTAAAAGGAAGTTGGACGGCTTTCGATCTTACCCAACGGAATTGAAGTGCGGGAAAACTTAAGTTGAAAGTTAAAATAGCCCTTAAGTGTTTCTACGAACAATTGTACGGATTATCGGTTCAATTACGATCCTTACATTCTAACCTTATAAATTTAGTTAGACATGGTAAAGTAAAAGTGCACTAATTTAAATAAAAGTAGTGCGAGTGTGGAAAGTAAATAAAAGTAAAGCGAGTGCGAGGAAATAAATAATTTAAAGCGAGTGCGGGAAATAAATAATTTAAAGCGAGTGCGGGAAATAAATAATTTAAAGCGAGTGCGAGGAAATAAATAAAAGTAAAGCGAGTGCGAGGAAATAAATAATTTAAAGCGAGTGCGGGAAATAAATAATTTAAAGCGAGTGCGAGGAAATAAATAAAAGTAAAGCGAGTGCGGGAAAATAAATAAGATAAAGACAAGTAATAAAAACCTGCTCCAATCGGAGGGTTGAATAAATTGCAAAGCGGAAATGAAAATGGCGGCAGGATTAACTTCCTTCCAAAGTGCTCCAAACTCGATTACAGACTCTATCACAGACTCGATTACACAATTGTGGTAACACTCCAATGCGAAGCGATTACCACTTTAAAATACTGAATATATGCCTAAGTGAAACAAAGTTGCTCTGAGTTTGCCTCTGCTCTAAGTTTGGATGATTGTAAAAGTGATTTCGAGTTTCTATTTATAAGCAAGTAGAAAGATGGAAATGACAAGGATGCCCTTCAACTTGAAAATGGGAGGGAAAACCTTTCCTCTTATGGCGCCCGCCACAAGACCATTTTGAGGCGCCTTAGTGGAAGTAGTGGGGAACATGGCAGTTAAGGGAAGTTGAGCTTGGACACGTCATGGCAGGGTCTGTGGCGCCAGCCATGGGGTAGGCCACAAGTGCAAAATGCTGAATTTTAGGGTTTTTAGCTCTTTTTCACTCCTTTTCTCGATCGGGGCTCCTATTAAAGTAAAAACCTGAAAACAAAGGAAAACATAGCAATAACACAACAAAATAACAATAAAACAACTAGAATGCATGTGAAATCGGAGTCGAAAATACGGTAAATTTCAGTGTTATCAAACTCTCCCACACTTAAACCTTTGCTTGTCCTCAAGAAAAACATTAAAAAGCCCATAAAAGAAAATCTATGTAAACGAGTGCTTCAGGTAAAAATTCTAAGTTCAAGTCGGGATGTAGTGATAGGTACTAACTGAGTGAACTAAGGGTATCATGATGACACTTATCCGCAAATACGGACATAAACTCCCTTCCTATATTAACCAACCCATATTATCCCACAATACCTAGGCCTGCCTCTTCATCTCTTTTTGTGTCCTTTTCATTCAGGCGCAATCACATTAAGCCCGTTATCCGTACATGCTTCATAGTAGAGTGGCCTGTTAGTGATTATGATCTGAGCATGGGGTTTCTGGCACATAAATATGTGTAAACCCTTTTATTGGATCCAACTGTAGTTGTGGGGGATCGGATCGTAATCCGCCTTACCGAGTTCAGTGCCAGATACCTCTGAACCAACCAACAGTGGGTAAGTTTTTCTTTTTTTTCTTTTTCTTTTTCTTTTTGTAGCAATTTTTTACAATTCTTTGGTTTAAATGACTTTTTGCTTTCTTTTTTTTGGATCATTCACTTATTTGCATCGGTCCCCTAAGTAGAGGATGCATAGGTCAGAGCTGACTGCTGAGATAAACTACTGAGGACTTATACATAAATGATGATTAAGGTCATGGTATATGGGGTTTCGGGAGTGGTTCCTATATTTACGAAGTCTATGGTGCTAAAATAATACTGATGTTTCGCAAAGTTCTCCCAAGTCACCGCATCCTTACTCAAAACATGTGTTTAAAACCTGAAAAGTTTCTGAATAACACTATTTTCTTTTGCAAAAAAAAAATTGGTGAGGCTAAAGGTATGTGGAGGTAAGATTGTACTAAAGATATACTATATTTGGTGACTCGTCAGACTCATGCATTATACTAAAAAGCAAAATAAACAACTAAAAGGAAATAACAATAAATAAACTATCTAAAAACAGCAAAGGAAAACGATAAAGGAAAAAAATGAGAAAGGTAATAAAGAAAAGACGATAGAGTCTCATCCCACACTTAAATCGAACATTGTCCCTAATGTTTCGAAATAATATAAGGGAAAAGTTACCTGACAACCTATTGCTGACCACTAGTGCCCTCGCCATCCTGAGGTGGACGACGGGATCGGGAACGACGACGATCTCTCTGATCCATCCTCGCTTGCAGGGCATCCTGAGCGGTCCTCACTTCTCGAAGGTTACCTAAAATGGTACTCTGAGTGTTTTCTATGAGAGCAATATGCTGACGGTGGATGTGTTGTTGACGGGCTTGTGTATCTGTGATCGTAAGCAGAGATTGTAGAACAGTGTCATAGGACCTGTCTGTCCTCCGCTACGACTCTTGCATGAAGTTCATGTGGTCACGCCTCTGCTCTCTAGCCATGTGGTCACGCCACATCTCCTCTGTAATATAGAAGTCAGGAGTGGTACCTGCAGAAGAAGAAGATGGTGCGGTGTGTGGTGGTGAAGGATGATGGGGGGACACATGGGGTACAGGAGATCTCTCTCTTCGATCATATTCATCATCAGTGTCATGTCCCGCCTCATCAGGAATGTTAGGAGGAAGAGGACCCAAAACAGGTGGAGCATCTAAAGCGTGGGTCCAATTCCTTTCATCTCGTACATCTGTACGTCTAGTGCACGGTAAAACAACAGATGGGATGGCTACACCATGAACCATAAGCATATAGCCTCCTTCTCTCCTCGAACGGCACAGTTTCATGTCTCTCAAAAAATTTAAGTTAATTGTGCGAGGAGGTAAGGGGTCTAGGGTAGCCATCTCATTGTTCAGGTTAAGCGCCCGAGCAATAGATGTAATCAATCCACCAAAAGAAATCGGTCCCGCTTTATTCAAAGTTAAAGTCATATGAGAAAGCATGAACGGGACCGAATTAATACGTCTATTTGTGAGGCTTCCTTGTAAAAATAGAAGCTCTCTAGCATTAACCTTATTTGGATTCTCCCAGCCAAAAATAGTACATGTCAACAGATATCTAAAAACTCTGATGGTCGGGTTATGGATAGTTGAGGCAAGAACTCCTTCAAAAGAGTTTATGGAAGTGTTTGATAAACGCTCCCAGAAGGAAAATACCTCAACAGACCATTCGGAATCCAAAGGGGCCTCACAAATAGCACCGTCCCCATGAGGGATTCCTAACAAGTTGGCTAGTTCGTCGGTACTGAATTCGTATTCAACAGCAAACATTCTAAATCTGACAGTACCAACTGTGCTAGCAGTGTTAGGGTTGACAATATAAATCAAGGAACTTAAAAATTCAATTGTCAACCGCTCATAGGTAGGTTCTTTGTTGGAAAAGAAATTATGCAAACCTAAATTATCTAATAAATGAAATATGCTATGATAGATACCTAAAGTGTAGAGACAGTTTTCGTCAACATACCTTGTCGGGAGGATTTCCCGATTTTGCAACCGTTCGATAGTTTTTCTTTGTCTATCCCCCGGTTTCCCTCCTCGAAGAATGAATCCGTTAAACTCCATTTGAAAAGCTCTTGAAAAGTGATGAAGAAGATGAAGTGGTTTGTGAAAAGGTTGGATTTTTACGAAATCCGACGGATGAAAATGAAAATGGAAATCGGAAAAATGATTTGTACGGTGTGGTGGTTAGAAAAGTATGAGTTTTTTGTGGGTTCAAGGATGTTTTTCCAAGGTGAAAAAATGGGTTTGGAAGGTTGTAAGGTGTAAAAATGGTGAAGAAAGTGGTTCTGCCCCGACCTTTTACAGACGTTGTGGCGGGCGCCACAAGGCAAAATCTGGTTGGGCCGGATTTTGGTCCTTTGGCTTGGGCTTCTCTTGTCTTTTGGCTTTGAGGGGTCCGGATAGCATTTGTTTTGTGATTTTCCTAGCATCATTGACTTGCATAATTTTATAAAGGTAAAAACAAAAATAAAAATGAAACTGAAACAAAAATTAAATATTAGACTAATAAATAAATAAATAACTGAAAAATTAAAATGCAAATAAAAGAAACATAAGACATATATAGATAAAAATAGAAATACCGATGTATAGATGTAGTTTATATAATATTCCAAATGCGATAAAATAAGATGAGTATGTAAATACGAGAAAAATAAAATAAAAGAAAGATAAAATAAGATGGAATGGTGAGATCATATAGTACGGATGTCATCTTCCTGAGTGGATCCACGGAGCGTGGCTACTTCCTGCCTGAGCTCTGCGATCTCCTGATATAGACAGTCGGCTTCAGTAGCATGGGCGAGATCAGACACTCCCATCTGTAAAGTGAGGTCAGCCACCTCCTGTCTAAGCTCTGCGATCTCTCTACGACATTCAGCAATCTGAGTGCGGATGTCGGGGGTCTGCAATGAAAGATTATTAGAGAAAACAGTGATCCTAGGAGATGGTGGTGTAGGCGTGTATTCAGCAATGGGTGGTGATCTTGGCTCCTCGACGGTCTCTCCCTGGCCCTCCAGAGCATAACTCCAATTCGCTGGATCATGCACACTGGTCATCATAGGATCTGGCAGTGTGAAATAATGGATAGCCTCGCTGTCGACTAGCAATCGGAACTGACATGGGTGGAAAGAGGCTCTCCTCATCAACCCTCTGGCCAAACAGAAGTCGATGTCCATGGTAGTGTACCCACAGTAGGTCCGAAGATGTAACAGCTTGCGAGACAGACCTAAAGCGACAGCAATCTGCGTGATGATTCCGCCAACATGGATGACTCCTTCGGTAGATCTGGAGATACCACTGAGACTGTATAATAAAAAGTTCCCACATGCTACTGGACGAGACTGGGATGCACAAAATAATAGGAAGATCTCCTCTTCACTCAGTAGTGTCTCTGCATCGGGTCTTCCCAGGAAGGAATGTGCTAATATCATCTGAAAGTATCTGAAGGCGGGGTTATGTATAACATGAGACAGCTACGTAGATGGATCTTGGCTTCTACCACCCGATATATCACTCTAAAACTTCGCCACCTCCCTACCCAGAAAATATCCCATAGGTGTCTCCGGGATGGCATCAGGAGTGGTCTGGAAACCCAATAGGTCGCCAAACTCTTTCTGGCTGAAAGAGTACTCAACTCAAAAAAGCCTGAAAGTAGCATACCCATCTGGTCCAGAGTATGGGTCATAGTCGAATGAACTCAGGAACTCCAAAGTCAGGTTCCTATAGGTGTTACTCAAGTCATCAGTAAACTCGTCCCAGTGAAGCTGGTGGCTAAGGAATCGGATACTCGGCTCAATACCCAGTGCCTCCATACAGTGCTGATCAGGATAACGTGTGGGTGCCATAGGGCGCTGATACAGAGCGATGTAGCGCTCTCTCTGAGCATTATCTCTATAGGCCATGTGCATGTCATCGAAATCCTGCATCCTGTAAAAGTTAAGAAAGTGATCCCGAAAATACAAACCATTCAAATTTTAGTCTCAATGCAAAATATGATAAAATTAAATAAAAATAAAATTAAATAAATGCGAAAAAGTAAAATGAAAGAAAAACCATGGGTTGCCTCCCACGCAGCGCTTGTTTAACGTCATTAGCTTGATGATTAGAATTTATACACCTGTAGTAGTAGGAATTGGTGGATCAATCAGGGTGTGGCTTGAGTAGTATGCTGGAATGTCTCCTCCTTCGTAGAGCTTCAGTCTTTGTCCATTTACAACGAATGGACTACAGGTTTCGTTCTTGATTTCTACGGCTCCGGATCTCAGAATCTTGGATACTTCGAAAGGACCAGTCCATCTTGAACGTAGCTTTCCAGGGAAGAGTCGTAACCTAGAGTTGAAAAGGAGAACAGGATCGCCTATATTGAAGTTTTTCTTTACTATTCTTTTGTCGTGATAGGCTTTTGTCCTTTCTTTATATACTTTTGCATTCTCGTAGGCAGATTGCCTAAGTTTTTCTAGTTTATGAATGTCTAGGGTACGCTTTTCTCCAGCGGCTAGGTAGTCTAAATTCAAATTTTTAATGGCCCAATAGGCTTTTGCTCTAATTCGAACGGTAAATGACAGGATTTTCCATAGACTAGTTGATAAGGAGTAGTTCCTATAGGGGTTTTGAAAGCGGTTCTATAGGCCCATAATGCTTCTTGAAGCTTCTGAGACCAGTCTCTCCTAGAAATAGAAACAGTTTTCTCTAGGATTTGTTTTATCTCCCTATTAGATACTTCTACTTGGCCACTAGTCTGTGGGTGGTATGGTGTTGCTACTCTATGCCTAACTCCATATTTTCTTAAAAGTTTTTCAAATATTCTCGATATAAAGTGTGATCCTCCATCGCTTATGACTAAACGTGGTGTTCCAAATCTAGGGAATATATAGCTTTTAAATAGTTTGATTACTACCCTAGTGTCGTTTGTGGGTGCAGCTATAGCTTCAATCCACTTAGACACATAGTCTACGGCTACTAAGATATACCTGTTTCCTAAGGATGGTGGGAAAGGTCCCATGAAATCTATACCCAATACGTCAAAGAGTTCTACTTCCTGAATGTTTCTTAGAGGCATTTCATCACGTCTTGAAATGTTTCCAATGCGTTGGCATCTATCACACTTGACAATGCAAGCATAGACATCACGCCATATGGTAGGCCAGAATAGGCCAGCTTGAAGAATCTTGGCGTATGTCTTAGAGGTGCTCGCATGTCCACCCTACGGTGCAGAATGACAATGCTCGATAATACTATTTACCTCTTCTTCTAGAATGCAACGGCGAAAAATGCCATCTTTACCCCTTTTGAAAAGGAGCGGTTCGTCTCAATAGAAGTTTCTCACATCATGGAAGAATTTCTTCTTGCGGTGGTAGTCAAGATCAGGGGGTACTATATCAGCAGCTAGGTAATTAACGAAGTCTGCATACCAGGGTACGTTACTTATTGCTAAGGAATTTTAGGGATGCTCATGAGGGCTTAGGTTATTATCTTCAATGGTTTCTACTCTAGCTATCAGTCTATCATAGGCGAAATCATCATTTATGGGTACTAGTTCTGGTTTTAGATGTTCTAGCCTAGAAAGGTGATCGGCTACTACATTTTCAGTGCCTTTTTCATCTCTTATGTCTAAATCAAACTCTTGTAGTAATAGAATCCATCGGAGTAACCCGGGCTTGGCATCTTTTTTACTTAATAGGTAACGAATGGCAGCATGATCGGTGTAAACTATAATTTTTGCTCCTACTAGATAAGATCTAAATTTGTCTATAGCGAATACTACAGCGAGTAATTCTTTTTCATTTATTGCATAGTTAAGTTGGGCAGCATCTAGGGTTCTACTGGCATAATAAATGGCATGTAATTTTTTATCTTTCCTTTGTCCTAGAACGGCTCCAACTGCATAATCACTAGCATCGCACATTATCTCAAAAGGTTCTGACCAATCAGGTGGTTTCATAATGGGTGTCGATACTAACGCTTGCTTTAAAATATTAAATGCGTCATTACATTTTTCATCGAAAATGAATTCAGTATCTTTCATTAAAAGTCCAGTTAAAGGTTTAGTTATGTTAGAGAAGTCCTTAATAAAACGCCGGTAGAATCCAGCGTGTCCAAGAAAGTTTCAGACTTCTCTGATGGTTTTTGGTGGTTTTAGGTTTTCTATAACTTCTATTTTAGCTTTATCTACCTCTATACCTTTTTCGGAAACTATATGTCCTAAAACTATTCCTTCGGTTACCATGAAATGACATTTTTCCCAATTTAGCACGAGGTTCACCTCCACGCATCTCTCCAGGATTTTCTCAAGGTTAGCGAGACAATTGTGGAAATCAAATCTGTAAACCAGGAAATCATCCATAAACACTTCCATGATACCATCTAGGTGTAGCACCTCAAATTTGCACCTATCATTATGCATACATTGTCATATTAGGTCATAGCATATCATGGTCCATTGCATAGCATTTGCATTGTCCCTCAGTTGCCTCAAGAGCAAGCAATCAAGAATTAGGTCAAACTAATCTCCTGATCAGTCAACCAAGCAAGCAAAGGAATTTCTCATTGAATCAAGGCCTTGAGGTTTGTCCAACAAGTTCACATGGCTTGGAGTTCTATTTGAAGTGTTCAAGTCAAGGGTTGAAGGCTCAGAGGTCATCAGTTCACACACAGACAGTCAAAAACCCTAAGAAAGTCAACTGTCAGTCAAAGCAGTGGATGGTGGTCATTCTTGTGGAATTTGGGCACCATGGTCAATAATCAAGGGTTCATACAACTTGGGACATCATTTGAAGTCAAGTCCTCAAGGAATTAGGGTTTGGAAGTCATCAGTCAATGCATAATCAGTCAGAAACCCTAAAAGTCAACTGTCCATTTAATCAGTGATTGGATGATTGGAATCGGTTTGTGAGAGTTCATTCATGTCCAAATAGTCATCATATATCATGCCAAACACCATCATGGAAGAATTTGAAGCCAGATCATGAATTTCCCAAAACGGAAACTGGGCCTGTAACTGAAACCTGCCATAAATGGAAAGTCTTGATCCTCAAACTTACATCATGATACAAGCCTCAAATGAATTTTTGCCCAACATGAAAGTTGAAGATCTTGTTCTCCCATTTCCAAAAAGTCCTAGAACTCTCAATTCCCATGTGTGGTTGGCAAGTTATGATCGAATCGATTTCAGAAAATCTTGAACTTCAAAGGGGCATATCTCTCAAACCGTTTGGCCAATTTTGGTGGGGTTTTTTCCTACAAGTCACATTTGATCCCCTCTTTCCAAAAATATAAATTTCATGAGCCAAAACTTCACCAATCAAAATGGCATATTTTGACCTTTTTCATTTAAATACAAGTTTGACCAAGAGTTGACTTTTTGATTTAAACATTTTTTCAACATTTGGCCAATTGGAACAGCTCATAAATGTCATTTAGAATGTGTTTGCAAAGTCAAAATATGCAGTACATGAGGCCATGGTTTGGTTGCTTGAATTGTAAGAAAAGTACAAGTTTCACTATACCACTCCATGCTTGCATTTGAACCATGCCTTGGTACCTTCAAACAGAACTTTTAGAGGCCATTCTCTGTCAATTGAACACATCTTAGCAGCCTAAAACCTCAGAAAAAAGGGCCATGCTTGCTTACTTGAATTTTGGGACAAAAGGACAAAACCAACCATACCTCCATGCCTTAAGTTGTACTGTCCAATAGCAGTTTGGACAGCACTACTTTTCTGTCAAGAGAAAGGGCATGGCAGCCACAAAAAAGAGGGGGTAATGCAGCAGAAATTCATGAATGAACTTGGCCCACACTTTGCTTGGTACTAGAACAGCAATTATGCAGCATTCTGCTACCAGCTTGAAATGAAGTTAAAGCCATAACACAAAAACAGACCAAACACTCTTGATTCATTCTAAAAACCTCACCCTTGCTATGTACTTCATTTTGCTGTCAAAAACAACCCTGTCATGAAAAACCAGTAACACCCTCCTAATTCACACCTTGATATTTGGCCTTTGTTTTGGTCTGTCCAAAAGACAATGACATAACTTAACCAACATCCTGCAGCATCACAAGACCATTTTGGCCAAGGCAAATGGATAGGGCAAACCTCATTCACAAAAACTCACTCATTTTGGCAGGCTGAAATTGATTCTGCTGAGATCCAACAAAAACCTCACCTTGCCATTGGACCATTTTGAAACTAGTAGCCACCAACCAAACCAGACAACTTCACATCCACACACACTTCACTTGGGCATTTTAGCAAAAAACTCTGTCACAACTCAAGAGAGCACAAGACCAAAACTTTGGCCTGCAGAAAAACAATTCCTAACAGCAGAGTTTTATCATGACCAAACCTTCATAACAAACCATTCATCACTCATCCTAAAACTAACTCACCTTACCTTGCTATTTGTCTGGCCATACATAACAAAACATAGACCTTGCCTTGCGTTTTTCTGACAAAACCTGGTCCAGACTAACAAAAAGCACCAAAACCTGGCCAAACCACAGAGAAACATAGAGCAGCAAATGAAAAAAACACCATGTTCCTGTCATGAGAAAAAACTGCCAACAGCTCACTCTCTCAACTAACCCTGCTATTTTGCATCCCACATCTTCTGTCAAAAACAAAAGCACCAAAACCAAGCAAAGCCAAGTAACCCTGCCATGAAACCAACAACAGGCCAGACTTGCCCTCTGATTTTTCACTCAAAACCTCACTTGCATTTTCTGTCCAAAAGATGTCCAAACACACAATGAACCTGACCTGGCCTGGCTTGAGATAGTCATCAAACACATAGCCAACAAACACAAACCAATGCAACAGAACTGAACACATTCATTCATGCTAGAAAAACATCTTGGCATTTACACAAAAGCTGTCAAAACTCTAAGGTCAAGTGTTGGAAGTTTTCAAGAGGTGCTGAGCTAACATACTTCATTCTCCATCATTGCAAGGCCAAAAGAAGCAACTGTTTGAGCTCGAATCAACCAAAGCAACACTGTTTCACATTTTCTTCAAAAATAAGTAAGTGAATCGACCTCCTCCTTTTACCATGCCATGATATGTTTTAGATAGTTTGTTGTATGCTGATTCCAATGAACATTAGTTTGCTTGAAATGATCAACTATGCTGAAAGAAATAAGGATTTCATTTTTCATGTTTAAATGTGTTTTTCTTCGATTTGCTGTGATGATGGGGTTTCCATGAAAACTATGACTTGATTAGGTATGTATGATGCATGAGGATCACATTGATATGCTTATTTCTTGTTTCTGGTTATTTCGAATTTTTGAGTTCATGTTGATGATGAAGGCAAGCTGCTGTTTAAACCCTAGAACTTGCCAGAATCTTGCATGAATGTGTATTGGTTTATTGCTGTCTAGATATGCATGAACATGGTTGTAACAATTGCTATGCTGTTTACCATGATGTTTGAATATCGAGTGATGATGTTTTGATGATGATGAACATGCCCTGCTGCTGTTTTGAACATGTCCAGAAAATCCACATGGTGTGTGTCTGTTGTGTTTGGTCGTGGCTGTTTGGTTTTGCATGATTATCATGTTACATGTTGCTGCTTATGTGATGTTTTGTTGGAAATCCATTGTTTGCTGTTGATTACATGATGCTATGGTTGCTTAAACCCTAGGGTTTCAAGAACCCAGAAAATTTGAACTGGTTTGGCCAGCTGCACTGTTCCATTGGGTTTGGACCAATGAGAACATTTCGTTCTCTCCCCCAAAACGCTGAGTTTTGTTAAGTGACACCCTGAATTACGAAATTGCCACGCTGACCTTTGTTTGACTATGCATTTGTTCATGTTTTGTTCCAATTATATCTCAACTTCCACAATTCATATTTAATTCATTTCAACTCCAAAAAATATGAAACTTTTTCCATCATGTTCATGAAGATGTCTATTATTTAATTATGATTTTTAATTAATTTTTCATTGGCTGGATTTTAATTGATAATTGACTTCTTGACATGTATGCACATTTGACACCCTTTGCCATTTCTTTTGTGAAATAATGATGATGCATCCTTTGGCCCTGAAATTTTTTGTGGTGAAACTAGACTCACTCATCTTCATTTTGGTATAAAGATTGTGCATTTATCATTTGTGGTTTGCTAGATATGAATTTTTGAACTAGGGTGTGACAATTTGTGTCACACCATTGATGTCCAACTTCATGATTTTCATAGCCATGTTTATTGACCTCCAAATGACTTGATTTTTTGCATGAACCTACTCTTGTATGTCTAGTTGACTTGAGAATTTTATTGGATTTATTTGAACTATTTTCCATTTGTTTGAGATTTTCTCCCTGCCTAGACAAAATGTTGACTTTGTGTGACACATGTTCCCATTTCATTTGTGAAATTCTCATACTTTATTAGATGGACATGAAATTTTACATGAGACAACTAGACATCTTCATCTTTACCATGGTTTTAGTCCCATTCATTTATCATACACCATTCTTGACTTATGGTTTTTCTAAGTTGATGCATGTTTGGTTGACTTCATTGAGCATGTTCAAAATTGCCTTGCCTTTCTGATTTTCATTGACTGCCTTCCACTTGTCCAAATGGGATGAAATTTGACATGCTTACCATGCTATGTGTTAGGTTTGATCATGATTTATTTGGTGATTTTTGGAAAATGTTTAGATTGCTTTTGAGTTAAGTCTTGCTGTTGACTTCTGTGAGCTTCTGTTTGCCATACTTTGACCTAAATGGTTCATGAAATGATGATGATGATTGATATGAATGTGAACCCAATTGGTTGTGTTTCTTGAATGTTTAAACTTGACTTTGATTGGATATCCCTTGCTGTCTTGACTTTCTCATTCACTTTTGACCCTAGGCTTGCCCTAGTGGTCCTGTTACTCACCTTTGAGCTTGTGTTTTCAGGTTGACCATCAAATGGCCATTGAGACCAATTCTTTTGATTGAGCTTACTCAAGTATCATTGCCTAACCCCTTTGTTTTGTAGGTGGCTTGGCTCACATGCCATAAGCCTTGTGCCTTGCACATCCATGTGCCTCTAATGGACTGTTGTTGTCTGTTTCTGTTTGTTTTGTTTGAAGTTGCATACTAACATCTGCTTGACTGTTTCAGGTGCTTTAGTTGCTTAGTTCTTTGTGAACTTTTTGCTTTGCTTTGCTTGTATAAGCAATTTGCATTGAGGTATGTCTCTTTTACTCCATGTAGTCTGGAAGACCTGGCCTGTTACTTGGCCAGGCAACTGTCTGAAGCCCTCCTTAAGAGGCGATGTTTGTGGATGTTTAACTTTGTCCTTGCATAGAGTCAAAGACCTCCTAAGTGAAGAGGCAATTGGTGGAAGGTAGGGATATGCAATCTATCCCCCACTATTCAGTGTGTCATCTGCTTTGCTCACACCACTGTGTTGATGCATTACAGATAAAAACCCAAGATCTTGTACAATTGTACAGTTGAGTCAGTCTTAATGTGTAGAAGGGTTCCTACTTTCTGAACCCACACATTCTTGTCTTGAGCTCTCCCAGGCCAGGGATAAGAGCTGTGAGGTCTCATCCTCACTTCATCCTTTCATCTGCTTCACCTTAGCCCCTCAATGGCAAGGTTAAGAGCACATTCACCCAGTTCCAGAGGTTTGTTTGTCGAGGTTGATATGACCCCTTGACTAAAACCTAACCCTTGTTTGAGCCACTTGTTTGTGTATAGCGTGTGCTATCTGTGCTTGTAGGATTGTTTGACTTGCTTCCTGTGCAAGATAGGATTGTTTGACTTGCTTCCTGTGCAAGTTAGGATTAGTTTAGACTTGCTTCCTGTGCAAGTTAGGTTTTGCTTGGCTTGCTTCCTGTGCAAGTTAAGTGTGTGTGGCTTGCTTCCTGTGTGAGTCATGCTTAAGATAGGTTGGCCCTTGTGCCATTTAGCTAGAAACCTTAACTTAGGGATGATTTGCATGATAACATCTAGGCTCGAGTCGTAGTCTCCCTAGTGTTGTGTCTCCCTCTGTTATCTGGTTAGGCTAATCCTTTATCCCTGCGTAGGGGAACTACATCGCCCTGATCTTCACACCAGATGAAGTATGTAGGCAGGAGATTGAGCTGATCTCTCCGGGCGCCCTTTTTCTTTTCGTGTGTGTTGTTTGACAGTTGCTAGGCTCGAGTGCCTGACTCCTTAGCAATTTGTTGTTTGTCCGTTTGAGTGTGTGCTTGACAGTTATAGGCTCGAGTCCCCGACTCCCTATTAACTTGTTGTGTTGTTGTGTGCTTGGAAGCTGATGTAAGTCCATCGAGTGGCAGTTAGGTTCCAGTGTGCGTGTGTTTGGTTCGGATGCTGATGTAAGCCCAGCTATTGGCATTCAGGCTCCACGTTTGCCTCTTTGTGTGTGTTTTGGTTCGGATGCTGATATAAGTCCAGTGATTGGCATTCGGGCTCCACGTTTGCCTTTGCCTGTGTTTGTTTGTGTGCGTGTCAGCCGAGCTACGAATGCTCTGATTCTTCTCTCGTCCGAGAAGATACGTATGCATAGGATGCGATATCCTAGCGAGCATGTGTCGTTTCCCCAGTCCGAACTACTTCGACTCTGATGTCTATGCCTGATAGACTAAGTAGGCCCAGGATACGATGTCCTGCCGAGTCAGTTTCAGTCAGTTTCTTTTGTCTCTTTTCAGCCAGTGTGTGTGAGTGTGAGCAGTGTTTAGCAACCAATATTCCTTCCTTTTGTGCGTGGATCCCGTAGAGTACTACGGATGCGTAGGGGTGCTAATACCTTCCCTTCGCATAACCGACTCCCGAACCCATACTCTTTGGTCGCGAGACCATGTTTTTTCCCAGGTTTACTCTGAGCGTTTCCTTTCCCTCTTTTGGGATAAATAACGCACGGTGGCGGCTCTGTTGTTCTTTCTTTTCCCGCCGGTTTTTCGCGCGATGCGACAGCTGGCGACTCTGCTGGGGATACAGATATCAGTCTACTACAGAAACCCGTCCAATCCACTGGTAGGATGAACTCTGCTGGAGAAATAAGTACTACTCCACTAGGGACGACCCAACCAATCCATATGTAGGAGAATCACTGCTGGAGAAGTATTTCATGAGACCCGCTCCACTCGGGGAACTTGCCGAGGAAAAAACACACCATTCTGCTGAGGAGAACGATCCTAGTGGAGAGATCAACCATAGTGGTGAGAGTAACAACTCTGTTGAGGATGATAACACGTCATATCATACTGGAGATGAATTCCCACAAACCTGCTTGGGATAGGCACTCACGGCCATACTGGAGATAATAGCATCAGGTTAAGCGCCCGAGCAATAGATGTAATCAATCCACCAAAAGAAATCGGTCCCGCTTTATTCAAAGTTAAAGTCATATGAGAAAGCATGAACGGGACCGAATTAATACGTCTATTTGTGAGGCTTCCTTGTAAAAATAGAAGCTCTCTAGCATTAACCTTATTTGGATTCTCCCAGCCAAAAATAGTACATGTCAACAGATATCTAAAAACTCTGATGGTCGGGTTATGGATAGTTGAGGCAAGAACTCCTTCAAAAGAGTTTATGGAAGTGTTTGATAAACGCTCCCAGAAGGAAAATACCTCAACAGACCATTCGGAATCCAAAGGGGCCTCACAAATAGCACCGTCCCCATGAGGGATTCCTAACAAGTTGGCTAGTTCGTCGGTACTGAATTCGTATTCAACAGCAAACATTCTAAATCTGACAGTACCAACTGTGCTAGCAGTGTTAGGGTTGACAATATAAATCAAGGAACTTAAAAATTCAATTGTCAACCGCTCATAGGTAGGTTCTTTGTTGGAAAAGAAATTATGCAAACCTAAATTATCTAATAAATGAAATATGCTATGATAGATACCTAAAGTGTAGAGACAGTTTTCGTCAACATACCTTGTCGGGAGGATTTCCCGATTTTGCAACCGTTCGATAGTTTTTCTTTGTCTATCCCCCGGTTTCCCTCCTCGAAGAATGAATCCGTTAAACTCCATTTGAAAAGCTCTTGAAAAGTGATGAAGAAGATGAAGTGGTTTGTGAAAAGGTTGGATTTTTACGAAATCCGACGGATGAAAATGAAAATGGAAATCGGAAAAATGATTTGTACGGTGTGGTGGTTAGAAAAGTATGAGTTTTTTGTGGGTTCAAGGATGTTTTTCCAAGGTGAAAAAATGGGTTTGGAAGGTTGTAAGGTGTAAAAATGGTGAAGAAAGTGGTTCTGCCCCGACCTTTTACAGACGTTGTGGCGGGCGCCACAAGGCAAAATCTGGTTGGGCCGGATTTTGGTCCTTTGGCTTGGGCTTCTCTTGTCTTTTGGCTTTGAGGGGTCCGGATAGCATTTGTTTTGTGATTTTCCTAGCATCATTGACTTGCATAATTTTATAAAGGTAAAAACAAAAATAAAAATGAAACTGAAACAAAAATTAAATATTAGACTAATAAATAAATAAATAACTGAAAAATTAAAATGCAAATAAAAGAAACATAAGACATATATAGATAAAAATAGAAATACCGATGTATAGATGTAGTTTATATAATATTCCAAATGCGATAAAATAAGATGAGTATGTAAATACGAGAAAAATAAAATAAAAGAAAGATAAAATAAGATGGAATGGTGAGATCATATAGTACGGATGTCATCTTCCTGAGTGGATCCACGGAGCGTGGCTACTTCCTGCCTGAGCTCTGCGATCTCCTGATATAGACAGTCGGCTTCAGTAGCATGGGCGAGATCAGACACTCCCATCTGTAAAGTGAGGTCAGCCACCTCCTGTCTAAGCTCTGCGATCTCTCTACGACATTCAGCAATCTGAGTGCGGATGTCGGGGGTCTGCAATGAAAGATTATTAGAGAAAACAGTGATCCTAGGAGATGGTGGTGTAGGCGTGTATTCAGCAATGGGTGGTGATCTTGGCTCCTCGACGGTCTCTCCCTGGCCCTCCAGAGCATAACTCCAATTCGCTGGATCATGCACACTGGTCATCATAGGGTCTGGCAGTGTGAAATAATGGATAGCCTCGCTGTCGACTAGCAATCGGAACTGACATGGGTGGAAAGAGGCTCTCCTCATCAACCCTCTGGCCAAACAGAAGTCGATGTCCATGGTAGTGTACCCACAGTAGGTCCGAAGATGTAACAGCTTGCGAGACAGACCTAAAGCGACAGCAATCTGCGTGATGATTCCGCCAACATGGATGACTCCTTCGGTAGATCTGGAGATACCACTGAGACTGTATAATAAAAAGTTCCCACATGCTACTGGACGAGACTGGGATGCACAAAATAATAGGAAGATCTCCTCTTCACTCAGTAGTGTCTCTGCATCGGGTCTTCCCAGGAAGGAATGTGCTAATATCATCTGAAAGTATCTGAAGGCGGGGTTATGTATAACATGAGACAGCTACGTAGATGGATCTTGGCTTCTACCACCCGATATATCACTCTAAAACTTCGCCACCTCCCTACCCAGAAAATATCCCATAGGTGTCTCCGGGATGGCATCAGGAGTGGTCTGGAAACCCAATAGGTCGCCAAACTCTTTCTGGCTGAAAGAGTACTCAACTCAAAAAAGCCTGAAAGTAGCATACCCATCTGGTCCAGAGTATGGGTCATAGTCGAATGAACTCAGGAACTCCAAAGTCAGGTTCCTATAGGTGTTACTCAAGTCATCAGTAAACTCGTCCCAGTGAAGCTGGTGGCTAAGGAATCGGATACTCGGCTCAATACCCAGTGCCTCCATACAGTGCTGATCAGGATAACGTGTGGGTGCCATAGGGCGCTGATACAGAGTGATGTAGCGCTCTCTCTGAGCATTATCTCTATAGGCCATGTGCATGTCATCGAAATCCTGCATCCTGTAAAAGTTAAGAAAGTGATCCTGAAAATACAAACCATTCAAATTTTAGTCTCAATGCAAAATATGATAAAATTAAATAAAAATAAAATTAAATAAATGCGAAAAAGTAAAATGAAAGAAAAACCATGGGTTGCCTCCCACGCAGCGCTTGTTTAACGTCATTAGCTTGATGATTAGAATTTATACACCTGTAGTAGTAGGAATTGGTGGATCAATCAGGGTGTGGCTTGAGTAGTATGCTGGAATGTCTCCTCCTTCGTAGAGCTTCAGTCTTTGTCCATTTACAACGAATGGACTACAGGTTTCGTTCTTGATTTCTACGGCTCCGGATCTCAGAATCTTGGATACTTCGAAAGGACCAGTCCATCTTGAACGTAGCTTTCCAGGGAAGAGTCGTAACCTAGAGTTGAAAAGGAGAACAGGATCGCCTATATTGAAGTTTTTCTTTACTGTTCTTTTGTCGTGATAGGCTTTTGTCCTTTCTTTATATACTTTTGCATTCTCGTAGGCAGATTGCCTAAGTTTTTCTAGTTTATGAATGTCTAGGGTACGCTTTTCTCCAGCGGCTAGGTAGTCTAAATTCAAAGTTTTAATGGCCCAATAGGCTTTTGCTCTAATTCGAACGGTAAATGACAGGATTTTCCATAGACTAGTTGATAAGGAGTAGTTCCTATAGGGGTTTTGAAAGCGGTTCTATAGGCCCATAATGCTTCTTGAAGCTTCTGAGACCAGTCTCTCCTAGAAATAGAAACAGTTTTCTCTAGGATTTGTTTTATCTCCCTATTAGATACTTCTACTTGGCCACTAGTCTGTGGGTGGTATGGTGTTGCTACTCTATGCCTAACTCCATATTTTCTTAAAAGTTTTTCAAATATTCTCGATATAAAGTGTGATCCTCCATCGCTTATGACTAAACGTGGTGTTCCAAATCTAGGGAATATATAGCTTTTAAATAGTTTGATTACTACCCTAGTGTCGTTTGTGGGTGCAGCTATAGCTTCAATCCACTTAGACACATAGTCTACGGCTACTAAGATATACCTGTTTCCTAAGGATGGTGGGAAAGGTCCCATGAAATCTATACCCAATACGTCAAAGAGTTCTACTTCCTGAATGTTTCTTAGAGGCATTTCATCACGTCTTGAAATGTTTCCAATGCGTTGGCATCTATCACACTTGACAATGCAAGCATAGACATCACGCCATATGGTAGGCCAGAATAGGCCAGCTTGAAGAATCTTGGCGTATGTCTTAGAGGTGCTCGCATGTCCACCCTACGGTGCAGAATGACAATGCTCGATAATACTATTTACCTCTTCTTCTAGAATGCAACGGCGAAAAATGCCATCTTTACCCCTTTTGAAAAGGAGCGGTTCGTCTCAATAGAAGTTTCTCACATCATGGAAGAATTTCTTCTTGCGGTGGTAGTCAAGATCAGGGGGTACTATATCAGCAGCTAGGTAATTAACGAAGTCTGCATACCAGGGTACGTTACTTATTGCTAAGGAATTTTAGGGATGCTCATGAGGGCTTAGGTTATTATCTTCAATGGTTTCTACTCTAGCTATCAGTCTATCATAGGCGAAATCATCATTTATGGGTACTAGTTCTGGTTTTAGATGTTCTAGCCTAGAAAGGTGATCGGCTACTACATTTTCAGTGCCTTTTTCATCTCTTATGTCTAAATCAAACTCTTGTAGTAATAGAATCCATCGGAGTAACCCGGGCTTGGCATCTTTTTTACTTAATAGGTAACGAATGGCAGCATGATCGGTGTAAACTATAATTTTTGCTCCTACTAGATAAGATCTAAATTTGTCTATAGCGAATACTACAGCGAGTAATTCTTTTTCAGTTATTGCATAGTTAAGTTGGGCAGCATCTAGGGTTCTACTGGCATAATAAATGGCATGTAATTTTTTATCTTTCCTTTGTCCTAGAACGGCTCCAACTGCATAATCACTAGCATCGCACATTATCTCAAAAGGTTCTGACCAATCAGGTGGTTTCATAATGGGTGCCGATACTAACGCTTGCTTTAAAATATTAAATGCGTCATTACATTTTTCATCGAAAATGAATTCAGTATCTTTCATTAAAAGTCCAGTTAAAGGTTTAGTTATGTTAGAGAAGTCCTTAATAAAACGCCGGTAGAATCCAGCGTGTCCAAGAAAGTTTCGGACTTCTCTGATGGTTTTTGGTGGTTTTAGGTTTTCTATAACTTCTATTTTAGCTTTATCTACCTCTATACCTTTTTCGGAAACTATATGTCCTAAAACTATTCCTTCGGTTACCATGAAATGACATTTTTCCCAATTTAGCACGAGGTTCACCTCCACGCATCTCTCCAGGATTTTCTCAAGGTTAGCGAGACAATTGTGGAAATCAAATCTGTAAACCAGGAAATCATCCATAAACACTTCCATGATACCATCTAGGTAATCTGCAAAGATTAACATCATGCAGCGTTGGAAAGTAGCTGGGGCGTTACAGAGGCCGAATGGCATTCGTCTGTAGGCAAAAGTTCCATAAGGGCATGTAAATGTAGTTTTTTCTTGATCTTCGGGGTGGATAGGTATTTGGAAGAATCCAGAGTATCCATCTAGATAACAGAAGTAAGAGTGTCTGGCTAGACGCTCAAACATCTGGTCTATAAATGGTAAAGGGAAATGATCCTTCCTAGTTGCTTTATTTAATTTTCTATAATCTATACACATCTGTCATCCTCCTTCTAATCGTTTTACTACATGTTCGCCTTTATCGTTTTGCACGACTGTAATGCCTCCCTTTTTAGGTACTACATGCACAGGGCTCACCCACTTACTATCCGAGATCTGGTAGATTATACCTGCCTCAAGTAACTTAAGAACTTCCTTTTTAACGACATCACTCATTATAGGGTTTATTCTTCTCTGATGTTCTCTGGAGGGTTTTGAATCTTCTTCGAGCGAAATCCGATGCATGCATACGGATGGACTTATACCTTTCAGGTCAGAGATATTATATCCTAAGGCTGAGGGATATCTTCGTAAAACGTCTAAAAGTTGGTTCGTTTCCTCTTGGCTCAAGGTAGCACTGACTATAACTGGACGATTCATCTTTTCATCGAGGAACTCATATCTCAGGTTCTTAGGCAATTCCTTAAGTTCTAAGGTTGGTTTCTTAGGGCATGGCATAGGATCTGGGGTAAGGGATAAACATTCGTAAAGGTTATCATCGATGTAGGGTTTCTTAAAGTCATCATCTTCCCTTATGAGAGTTGATGGTAACTTAATTGTTTTTATAATTTCTTTTTGTTCTAATTCTCTAACACATTCATCAATGATATCTAAGGCATAACACGAGTCTCCCATCACAGGTGCCATAAGAAATTTCGAAAGTATAAATTCTATTTTCTCGTCACCCACCTCAAATGTCAACTTTCCTTTCTTGACATCTATTATGGCTCCTGCAGTCGATAAGAATGGTCTACCTAGAAGGATTTGTATATCATTGTCCTCTTTGATGTCCATGACAACAAAATCAGTATGGATAAATAACTGACCTATCCTAACAGGAACATCTTCTAAAATGCCTATCGGATATTTAACAGATCTATCGGCTAACTGAAGTGACATCTTAGTGGGTTGTAATTCTCCTAAGTTTAACCTCTCACAAACTGCTAAAGGCATTAGGCTCACACTAGCTCCTAAGTCTAAAAAAGCTTTTTCGATGACATGATTACCCAAAAGGCAAGGAATGGAGAAACTTCTAGGATCTTTATCTTTCTTTGCTAATTTGTCCTCGGAAATAGCATTACATTCCAAAGGCTTCGGATCGTCAAGTCTACGTTTGTTGGTAAGGATGTCTTTGAGAAACTTTGCATAAGAAGGTATTTGGGTGATGGCTTCTGTGAAAGGGATTTCTACATGAAGTTTTTCTATAACTTTAATAAATTTTTGATACTGTTTATTGATCTGGGTTTGTTTGAGTCTTTGCGGATATGGTATAGGTGGTTTATATGGCGGGGGTGGTACGTAAGTTTTATCTTTAGGTTCTTCTCCTTTTTCTCGACCTTCTTGGTTTTCAGATTCCTCTGGTTCCTTTACTTCGTCTGTGGGTTTGGTACATTCCTTAGAAGTTTCGGGTTCACTCAATCTAGGGTTTGGTGGCTCATCATAAGCGTTCCCACTTCGTAGGATAATGGCATTGGCTTGTCCTCTTGGATTTTGTTGAGGTTGTCCAGGGAATTCTCCTCCAGGTGTAGTCTAAGGGGCTTGGTTTAAAGCTACCTGAGAGATCTGGGTTTCAAGCATCTTGGTATGAGTAACTATTCGGTCAACCTTGGTTCCTAACTGAGTAATCAATTCGTTAACATGAATGACGGTCTTACTCGGGGGAAAATATCTAGCAAGAAAAACTCTTCTAAGGTTATCCCAAGTCGTAATGGAATTAGGTGAAAGGGAATCTAACCATGATAGGGCTTTATCTCTGAGGGAGAAAGGGAATAATCTTAAACGTATTGCCTCAGGAGAAGCTCCATTGGTTTTAAAAGTGTCTGCTAATTGAAGAAATATTTTTAAATGTTGGTTTGGGTTCTCAGTAGCGAGATCCGCGAATTGTCTCTGTTGCACTAGTTGCAACAGGGATGGTTTAAGTTCAAAATTATTAGCTGGGATGGTTGCGTTTACTATACTAGAACTAGGTTCTTCATTTGATGGTTGAGCGAAATCTTTAAGAGGTCTTTGG
The DNA here is from genome assembly GCF_024323335.1 of Lathyrus oleraceus. Taxonomy (NCBI): domain Eukaryota; kingdom Viridiplantae; phylum Streptophyta; class Magnoliopsida; order Fabales; family Fabaceae; genus Lathyrus; species Lathyrus oleraceus. The sequence goes on from NC_066583.1 coordinate 108,376,735, forward strand.
TTTTGATCTTCGGCCATAGCTCTCTTAATCCTATGAAAGAATAAACGTGCGCGAGCATAACGTTCAGGTTCCACCAGAGGGTATACTAAGCTTAAACTTCCAGTGCTGCGAGTTCTTTGCATTGACTGGCGAGAAATAGCCTAAGTCTAAACGATATAACAACAGGAAAATGAAATTTGACGAAATTGGTCCCCGGCAACGGCGCCAAAAACTTGATGCGGTGTTTCGCAAGTATACGAACGCGTTAGAGTAATATAAAAGATTGTCGAATCTACAGAGACCAAGTGTCAATCTATCGTTATCTATTGTTATGGTGTTTATCAAAGGCAATTAAAATAGGTGTTTTTGGAATGGGCGATGAAAAGTAAAGTATTGAAATAAATTTAATTAATAAAGACAGGGTCGAATGTAATTCACGTAATCAATTAATAATCCAAGTACTTGCTAATAGAACTACTTATGGGCAATGTTTCCTACTTTGAAAAGAACTAATTTAACGGGAACTGTCGCTTTCGCGTATTCAGAACCGAGTTGTACTCCCTAATCAAACCCTTTTATTGTCACTTATAAAAAGGCGCGCATTACGTTAGAGTAGTAAACCTATTTTTAAGAAATATAGTATCTTGAATAAGTTGAAAAGTATTATAACCTGGATTTCTTAACCAAAAGAGGTTCTCACGAACCAGATTCTAAACTTATAAACGCGTCCGAAAATAGTTTTAAAATCTCTTTTCTTCTTAATGTTAAAATCTCCTAATGAACTAAACAAAGCGCTTTCGCTATTTTTGAAATAGTTAAAAACAATTAAGTTTAAAAGGACGTTGGACGACTTTCGATCTTACCCAACGGAATTGAAGTGCGGGAAAACTTAAGTTGAAAGTTAAAATAGCCCTTAAGTGTTTCTACGAACAATTGTACGGATTATCGGTTCAATTACGATCCTTACATTCTAACCTTATAAATTTAGTTAGACATGGTAAAGTAAAAGTGCATTAATTTAAATAAAAGTAGTGCGAGTACGGAAAGTAAATAAAAGTAAAGCGAGTGCGAGGAAATAAATAATTTAAAGCGAGTGCGGGAAATAAATAATTTAAAGCGAGTGCGGGAAATAAATAATTTAAAGCGAGTGCGAGAAAATAAATAAAAGTAAAGCGAGTGCGAGGAAATAAATAATTTAAAGCGAGTGCGGGAAATAAATAATTTAAAGCGAGTGCGAGGAAATAAATAAAAGTAAAGCGAATGCGGGAAAATAAATAAGATAAAGACAAGTAATAAAAACCTGCTCCAATCGGAGGGTTGAATAAATTGCAAAGCGGAAATGAAAATGGCGGCAGGATTAACTTCCTTCCAAAGTGCTCCAAACTCGATTACAGACTCTATCACAGACTCGATTACACAATTATGGTAACACTCAAATGCGAAACGATTACCACTTTAAAATACTGAATATATGCCTAAGTGAAACAAAGTTGCTCTGAGTTTGCCTCTGCTCTAAGTTTGGATGATTGTAAAAGTGATTCCGAGTTTCTATTTATAAGCAAGTAAAAAGATGGAAATGACAAGGATGCCCTTCAACTTGAAAATGGGAGGGAAAACGTTTCCTCTTGTGGCGCCCGCCACAAGGCCATGGCGCCCGCCACAAGACCATTTTGAGGCGCCTTACTGGAAGTAGTGGGGAACGTGGCAGTTGAGGGAAGTTGAGCTTGGACACGTCATGGCAGGGTCTGTGGCGCCAGCCATGGTGTAGGCCACAAGTGCAAAATGCTGAATTTTAGGGTTTTTAGCTCTTTTTCACTCCTTTTCTCGATCGGGGCTCCTATTAAAGTAAAAACCTGAAAACAAAGGAAAACATAGCAATAACACAACAAAATAACAATAAAACAACTAGAATGCATGTGAAATCGGAGTCGAAAATACGGTAAATTTCAGTGTTATCACCAACATTATTTCAAGTCCAGTTGTTTCCAGCAAACTCCTTTGTAGCCAGTAAATTTTTTACTAATTTCTTCGGTCAAGTCCAATTGTTGTTGGCAAAGTCCATTAAAATCTGGTTGTAATCCATTGCTTATGGTCAAAGTCCAATTGTTGTTGGCAAAATCCGTTAAAAGCTGGTTGTAATCCATTTCTTATGGTCCAAGTCCAATTATTGTTGGCATATATAGAGAGTTTGATTACCCTGTCTTTCCTGATGGTTCCGTGAAAGTCATGTATGACTTATCATCTTGAGGAATTCCCAAAAGCTTGGAGGTTTTTCGTGTTAGAAAACTCCAATGATGTTGGTTTTATTTGATTTCTTTGTAAAGAATCATCGTAGCCTTTTGCGTGGATGATCTACTTTTAAGAAGACTCCCGCCTATCTTTGTTTTGCATAAGTTCCCTGTTAGAAGTCTCCAGAACTGTCAGATGTATTCTAAAGTGTCAGGTCATGTATGAACTTTTTGATGAAACTTGATTTGTTTGTTTTCCAATATTGTCAGGTCATGTATGAACTTGATGTTAAAGTTTTCTTTGGGTTTTCTAGTGTCGTCAGATCACGTATGAACCTGTTAATAAAACCTCTTTGAAACCTCCTAAATTGTCAGGTCGTGCATGAACCTGTGGATATACTTTCTTTGAATTTTCTAGTGTCGTCAGGTCATATATGAACCTATTGATAAAACTCCCTTTGATTTTTCCAAAGTGTTGTTAGGTCATGTCTGAACCTGTGGGTGAAACTTTCTCTGAATATCCCAATGTTGTGGACATATATTAACCTATTGATTAAACTTTCCTTGATATTCTAGTTTTTCCAGGTCATGTCTGAACTTGTTATTGAAACACTTTGAATTTTCCAATGCTGTCACGTCATGCATGAGCTTGTTGATGGAATTATTTTGTATGTTTTCCAATATTGCTAGGTCATGTTTGAACCTGTTAATGGAACCCTTTGATACTCCCCGACATTTTTAGGTCATGTTTGAACTTGTTATTGAAAATTCTTTGAATATTTTGGTGTTGTCAAGTCATGTATGAACTTGTTGTTAAAATCTCTTTGCATATTCCCCAGTTGTATTTCCTCCAACAGGATTGTTATCCCCAATGAATTCCTACCCTCATTTTTTCGTGAGCCACCTTTACCATATGTCTCCATCATTCCCCATGGATCTTTGTTTCATTATGCATTCATCATAAAACAAAAAGAGTCATAACATCTCATCTCATCTCATATCATTTGCATTTCAGGATTAAAATATGGGTCTTCTTAGTATTTAACTATCTCCCACTATGATCATATGAAGAGTGTCCTGCTTCATATTCTCTAGTTAAAGATACTTAAATATGGGCAACTGTCACACCCCGATTTTGACCTTAAATCGCCAATTAACACAATCGTCATAGTCGATGCATCTTTGCATATCATAACATGCATTCCATACCGCATAATGCCTAGAATGTCAGTCGAAATATATTTTTGGATTTACAGACAAATCGGTTAAATCAATTATCAAATGTGTGCCAAAACAGCGGGCGAAAAATTTCAAAATCAAGCTTGCAGACATCAGTTTTATTAATCTACGTTTCACGTAGTTTAACCCGGTGTGCTCGATTTATTTTTCGGCTATTTTTTGGTCATATTTTGATTCGTCTGAGCGTTTTAACCGGACGTTTTCCATTTCAAAATTTGGCAAAAACCTGGATGTTTTCGAGAGGTTTATTTCACGTTGATCATTTTAGTGTATTTATTTTTATTTTTCTAGCATTTTACCACTCAATTCTTATTTATTTTAAGTTCGTTTATTTTTATTTCTTTGTCGAAATGTCCGTAACAATTAATTAGAATTTTCTACGTCTTCGTTTCAACTTAATGTAGTTTTTTTAGAATAATTTAATTTAATTTTAATTTAGTTCTTAAAACTCATTTTGTTCTAAAACTTTGAAAAGATGAGCATTTTGGTATTTGTCTCAAATTTAGCAACCCTAATTTGACACTATATAAATCCTAAAGATGTTGATGAAAAGAGACCAACCCCATCAAAAGTTGCGTCGCTCACACCTATACACTATTATCTCTCACTTTCAAAATTAGAGATGCAACAAAAAAAAGGAGAAAAGCAAAAGGAGGTGTTCCATGTACAATATTCACATTATACATTTTAATTCAAACACAAGTCCTGCAACTCCATTCTTCTAACTACACAAACCAACCATAATTCACACTTCTCACCATAAAAAAAATAAACTTTTCCATAATACCACCAAGAACACAACAATTTCACCATGTAAAAAACCTCAAACTCAAGAAAACCATTAACACCATTTTTCTACACACTCACATAGATTTCTCACTCTCATTTTTCATCACCATTTTTACAACATAAACACAACCTTCATATTTTTATCAACTACCAACACCATAACTTACTTCATAAATCTCTCTAACTAACCATTAAAATCACATCTTAAAATAAACTCTCAGCACACTCATTAAAACAACCAAGCACCACCCACCCTTTTCCAACAACCGAAAAAACATCTCATTTTCGGCTACCGTGAAACTGATTGCCTTCCGGTATAATTTCATTTTCTTCTCTGATCTACAAGTATTTTTTTTTACTTGTTCTATCTTCTTTATCTAGTGTTTGTTATTTGAAGTTATGTTTATATATATACTTTCAGTTTTTTTTATTTATTATTATTATTATTATTATTATTGTTATTATTACTATTTATTTTATATAAATACTTATTTATTTATACTTTTAATTTTAAGTTTTATATTTATATATTTACTTTCAGTTTTTTTTGTTTTGTTTTATATACACATGGTTTGAGTTTATGAATATTCACCTATACCTTTGGTTTGAGTTTATACATGTGTATTTTTAGTTTTTAGTTTTATATTTATATAATTTTAATTTTTTAGTTCAATATAAATATATATGTACTGTTTGTTGAATTTTCTATATATATACAAGGTTAATCTTGTGTTTCGTTTATATATATAAACATATGCACTTTCAGTTTTAAGTATATATATTTTACTTTTGTTTTTTTTCTTGTTTGATATATTCATATATATACTTTCGGTTTTGGAGTTATATATATATATATATA